>NC_056707.1:15756038-16056038 GCF_018831695.1 Puntigrus tetrazona | reverse complement strand
ACACACACATCATTTGACGGAGAGGCCCACTCAGCGAAGCCTTTAACATACGTTCAAAGCGCTGAGTAATGCATATCATATACACTCATGTAGAAACACACATGCACACGCAAAGACTTTCACATTTGCCTTGCCCTTAAGGCAGTCATGGATGATCAAAGGCAGAACAATAACATTTCTTCACCTACTAAACAAGAATACAAGACAGACAGAAAGACAGAATAAGAGAGCAGAAAGAACGAGTGCAGAGGGGGAAGGGACAGTGAGAGTCAAAGGAACAGAAGCAATGAAAGGAAAGAAAAAAACTGTCGTTTTTAGAGCAACCATAACATGACACACTGTATAAAAGCATACACACGTTAACAGATCATGAATGGTCATATCTTAACAGTGATGATGTGTGTGTAAACAGAGATTTTACATGTAATAGCAAATTGGAAAAAACTGTGGTTTTACATCTTTATATTATATAATCTCTCGCTTTTTAATAATATTGTAAAATAGGTATAATGTGTTCATTTTATACACATTATACCTATTTTACAAAATATTCATGTCATTACCAATATTATGAATAAATGTACTGCCTTATAATATATATATATATATATATATATACACACACAAACATTCATCATTGAACTAGTATTGTACTAATCGAAAAATATTCTACATAACTGAAGAAAGAGCAATCATGTGACACAGGTTCTGCCTGCAATATATCCTAATTTCTTGTTTTTCTTAATAATTTCCAGATATTCTGTTTATTTATTTCTAGTAAAAATGCAAATGCATCAATCAATAAACTATCAACTTACTCTCCCAGACGACAACAGCATTTTCAGCGAAGTTTTTCGAATCCCAAACAGCATGTGTGTGTATGTATTATTGCAGAATGAACAGAGAAAGAGAGAATGACAGCGAGTTACAGTAGGGCAACAGTAAAATTGCATTACGGAGCCTCGCTCTCTTTAATCTGGGTGTTGAGGCCTGATGGAAATTAAATAATTGTGTCAGAAACATTGGTAGCTCTATATTTAGCCAGGACAATCCAGCCCCGTACAGAAGAACTCTCTCTCTTTCTCCAGCTGTGCAGTGGGGTGCAGTCCATCTCTAAGGAGGAGATGTGGAGAAACCACCATACACACACCCACAAACAAGAATAGTAGTCAAAAGCATCACAAACACTGCTGTTTAGGAAAAAACCCCACTTCGTATAGTACAGTGCTCATTTGCTAGATGGGCTTTTTCCCCCCATTCACGTGCTTGTGAAACATGCAGCTCTCACGCTTGCAACCTCGGCTGCACGGCACTCCTGAAGTATTTCAAGTATTTGGATGATTATATTGTTAGTCTTGACATGCATTCAAGTATTATTTTGTATATAGAAACACAGCACTTATCACTTCTGGATCTTGAAAAGCACATGCAAATACGCATATTTTGTGCCCTGTCCAGTTCTCTGCCAACAAAACGGTCTGACGCTCGCAACGGCCGTTCAGAGCGACGAACAGTATATATACCATAAAACTGCATATAACTGCCTGAAACTGACGCCCACTGTTTTCCCCATTGCTCTACATCTCTTCATCTCACAATAAAAACACCACAAGCTTATGTGGTTAGCACAGTGATTGCAGCCAGGGCCAACACATGAAGTCTACTGACACGTTTTACAGCAAGGCTTCCCAGCAGTTTAACTGTAATAAGGGTTGTTAACACTCCCTTCCCTGGGTGCTGCTTGTGATGCTAGTATTACTATACTTTAATGTTGAAAGGCCAACATATGTTGTCATAAACAGTATAAGATACTATGCATTTAAAACCAAAAGTGTTACAGTTTCTGAACGTCTCAACACCATTGTTTTCACCATTGTGCTTTTTCTGTTCTTCCAATGGAATTGTTTTTAAACAATTATATGGGGTTGTAAAAATTTAAGCAAAAATAAAACCCTGCAGCATAAAACATTAAACCTAAAAGGACCGATCTCATTTTCGAGACACGCACAAAGAGTTTTGAATGTGTGTGTAGCGAGAGAAAGACTGTTTATAAATACATTACAGGTACCCAAATAACAATGCGGGAGCCTTGTTCCTTCGCGGTGTTCTTGAGATAAAGTTTAGCGTGATTTTAGCGCATGAGAGCGTAAAACTTTCAGATAGGCCGATGCATAATTCATGCGCTGTCATATATAAAATGCAAGAGTACTGACAGATTAAAAGCCGGCGTTTGCAAGACGGTTGTTTTCTGATATGCAAAAGACATAAAATGTCTGCTTTACAAGAAAGACTGCCTCATTACTTATTTCCAGTAAGGAGAAACACACGCTTCCACTGTTTATCAGTCAAAACCACACAGCATACAACACACAGCGGAGGAGCACATGCTCTGGTAAAATACCTGTTTGCTAATGTGCTACTAACACAATTCTAACACAGAAATCATTTTCCTCTGAAAAGCATGGCATCTTACAGAGAGGCCAACAGCATAATATGGCCTACATTAGCTGCCGGTAGTTTCCTAAATAGACCAAGAAGCGCAAGAAAGTCCGTGTGAACAGTGTGTGATGGACACAATCTCTCTCATCTTGTATAAGCCAACAGAAGGAACATATTATTGTAAAACGTAGTCAATTCAAAGCAAGTTAGGGCTCAGTCATATTAAGAAACTGTAAGTGCATGCCCAGTACAATTCATTCACCTCACCTTAAATTTGAAGAGATGCTCTATGTGACTACTGACCTTAAAACACACTCGCATTTACTATTACAGAAGAGTCAGAGAAGAAAGTGTTGAAGGCAAGAATGTGAAGTCAGCCAGAAAACATCATTAGGATAAGTGCATGCATATGTGCATGGAAAAGAGGAGAAAGATTAATCCTGACCCCCAAACAGCCTTTTAAAGATAGCCTAAACAAGATTATGGTCACCCCACCCCTTTTTTTTGTCACGATTTTATAAACAAAAGAAAGACAATTAGTCAATAAGGATCGAAATGAAACATAAGCATCCATTTACCCTCTTACTGCATCAGATCCAACGCAATGTGAAACCGCACAATGATCTGTCATTCCTGCCAGCCGCTCGTTGTTTCCATGCGGACCACGTATTCAAAACAAAAAAAAAGATTCGCTTCGACATTGAACATGTCCTTTTCTTTTTGCAATAATGCGAAAGCAACCCCCTCAGTCAGAGAGCAGTGTGTGAGGAAAGAAACAGGAACCGCAAGAGGTCATAAATCGCGTGTAGCTCATGGGCGTAAATGATAGCGTTGGGAAGACCGGTTCATTCTAAAGAACCGATTCGTTCGGATCGTCTTTTGATAGGCGATTCACCAATTCGTTTCATGGCTCATAGCGCTTCGGAAACCCTCTTTTTGTAGATAAATATATATTTGGTTAAATGTTGCTTATATTACTATGTTTTTTCAACAAAATGTATACATAAGGCTGGTTTGTTATCCAGTAATTTGATTGTAGCCTAACTTTAATGTTTTAATGTGAAAACAATTAAATTAAATAACTTATTAAAAAACTAAACATTATAAACTCTAAAATAGCCTGATAAATTAATAATAAACTGTAAAAAGAGCGATAGTATGAAAAATTAAATTAGAATAAAATGAAAAAGAGCAGGAAGTCACTTATCTGTTGATATAATATTTGATAATAATGATTAAGTTACATTCTATACAATAGCTCTTTTATCTTTAAATTATAAAACATTTAAAACGCGCTAAAATGTAATAAAATGTTATCCAATGGTCACTTCATGAATAAAATATATTATCGCATTACTTTACCCAGTTGTAAAGCTATATTCAGTTACTTTTTTATGACACTGTCAGTGAATTCTTTTGCTCTGCTGCTTCGAGAACTGAATCATTAAAACGAACTGGATCTAAAGAATGATTCTATTGAGAATCGGGCATCTAGGCATGGACACACCACCCAAGTCAATGGAATGCCAACCATGTGCTTTTAAAGAGGGGCACCACTACCTCTAATACATGCGATAAACACATCAGCAAATGAATAAACGCGCACTCTACGGATCTACGCGCGCGTGATCCACCCAGCAGTATTTCTGAAGGCGACTCGATGTCACAAGACACGAGATTAATGATCATGAGGAGTCAACCCATCGCACATTAAGAAAATCTGTTGTTTTTTATTAGCATTAAAAAAAACCTTACAGAAAATGCATGCAAACGTTGTGGTTTTTGCATCATAATGTTACTGCGATTTAAATGACGGCTTTATTTTTGACGACTCGTCAGGAGGCATCAATAATGATTTTCGTTGAAATCGTTGCAGTGGCTTTAATCTGTCATTTTAGAGACCGCAGCTGGGCGTGAGAACTTTAACAACACGCATCCCATGTCTTTCAACGCCAAAAGGTGTTCACTTGTATTTAGATCAATGCAGTGAGCACAAAAGAACAGACAATAGGTACAGAAGAAACTTACCCAGCGGCTACGCCGACATCCCCGATAAAAATGAACTGATGATCAATACTGTAAGCAAATTTACCCACTATGAGGCATTGCGACCAATCTGACGGCAGTAATGGTAGTATCCTTTACAGGCGGAGCACACAGGAGATGCACTTTGGCAGAGGAGGTGGAGGGACCGACTGAGACTCATTACAATGTGCTGCGCTAGGGGGAGTCATCGCCTCTAATTAGACGTGTGTGTGTGTGTGTGTGTGTGTGTGTGTGTGTGTGTGTGTGTGTGTGTGTGTGTGTGTAAACGTGTACTTATAGTGTTATTAACACTTTGGAAATTTAATTTCACCATGCAGGCAAAGCTATGAGTCTTAATCCCTTTGTTAACTCATTTATGCATTAGCGTTCAGTATTTTCAAACCAATGCTATGCTTCTTTTTTTTTTACATCGTTCCGCCAGTAGGTGGAGACAAGTTACTTTTTAAAGTGATAGTTCTAGATCTTTAAGTCATTAATTGCTTGAACAGAATGTGCTTCCAAAGAAGCAAGACCTTCATTCGTCTTTGGAAGACAAGGCGATTTTCAAGAGCTCTCTGACCCTCCCATAGACAGCAAGCACGACGAAAACGAAATGTTACAATATCTGTTTGTTGAGTCAACTTAATGTTTTCAACAGCAAACAATATAAATTCCTGCCTTTTAAATTACTTATTATTAAAGTATTAAAGGTATTTTTTATTAATTTATTAGTATTATACAAAGTTTTGATCATAAAAACTATTCTAAAATCTATGTTCAAATATCACCATTAATAATGTATGTAACAATTACACTTTAATACATTTAAAACAAAAACATTTTATTGTACAATTCCTATTGGTGGTTTTACATTATTGCATTGATCATGATTGGTTAATCTGGCTGTCATCTGCGAAACTGGCCAATGAAATTGTTCGCGCCTTTCTAAATTTGAAAATTCGACCGTTATTATCGTCTTTCCGAGAGACGCCGCTGACTTTAGCTGCTGCTCTTTGAGATTGCTCGGTTGGTCCCGAATTATTTTAGATTTGCCTGTTACATTTTTATTTTGATCGAATTTAAGTAGTGACGAAATACAAATATTTTAAATAATATTTTTTACTAATAACAGAACCCTCATGCCATTTTTTTCAAAACTCAAGACATTTAATTCACAACCGATGATCAAAATGCACATTTTTGAAAACACAACACAAATGCTTAGATACAATACGTACAAGCCAAAGATCATTTGTTCATTGAACTAAAATCACTGGTTTAAAATGACACAACTTAACTTCAAAGTACTATTTTACTATTTCAAAATGTAACTCACACATTACATCTGAGTAGTGTGTGTATTAATTTTATAAAGATCAAACTACAACTACTTTAAAAGATAAGTAACTGTTGCATTACTCTTGAACCATAGCTTTTTTGAAAAGTGATGAATAATAGTCCATGTTTACATTATGCACAAAATATGACTCAGATGAACTACATTATGTATGAATCTCTTTATCAAATATGGTTTCTATGGTCCCATGTACCACTTTTACAGAACGCATTTTCATATTCAACATTACTGTAAGGTGCCACTTTTCTTTTATGGTTTTAATGAGTTAATGATTATTTCCTATGTAATAATTTGGAATAATGTTCAGTTTCATCATGCTTGAATGGCCTAAACATGGTTTCAGGCCCATTTACCTCCATACTCCCCTTTCCTTAACCCAACTGAGGAGTTTTTCTCCACATGGAGGTGAAAGGTCTTTGATAGGCACCCTTTTCACTCTTTTCAAGTCACTTTTTTCAAGGCCATGGATGATTGCATGCAGCGACGTCACAGCAGATCAGTGTCAGGCCTGGATTCGCCATATCAGAAGATTCTTTCCAAGCCGTTTAGCAAATGAAAACATCTATTGTGATGTAGATGAGAACCTGTGGCCAAATCCACACGAACTGAAGGATCTGTTATCAGTGCAAAAATGAAAAACTGTAACGGAACACAAAAACTGAAATGTGAACACAGAAAGGATCCGGTGTGAACTGTGAGGATCTCGCAAACACTGCAAAATCTTTATTACCTTCAAAAATAGTAAAGTTATAATATTACAAGCGTTTACAAATGGGTGAAACTTAACGTTAAGCTGAAAATGAAAATGAAGTGAAAATATTATATAAACAACATTTTACAAGTATTTATTTTTGGTGTTTTTTCATACAGAACAGTACAGAAAGCCCACAAGTGTGTGTGAGAGAGAATGGTGCGGCATCAAAAAGGACTTTCAAGGATCTACCAAAGCACAACCTCGCTGTTGGTTTTAAGGTTTTATCAAACATTTATACTATATTAAATGCATTTCATTCAAGGCAGGGTTTTTCCTGAGTAAAGAATTTGTAGGTGACTGTCTCTGTCAAATTTAGCGCTGCCTCTGGCTGTCGACAAAACTCAGACAGGTGGTCACATGCTCCAGTACTCCTTCACCGCATGCAGCAGACACGCTTTCAGTTGCAGGTTGCTTCCTTAAACTGTTTATCACATTTCCGCTGCACAAATGTACAAATCTCTTGTAATGAGACACATTATTAAAACATGTTTTCAGAGTAACTATAGATTTCCACCAAAACACAGTCTAAAGTTTGGGATTAGTTTGACAGAAGTTTGACAGAAAGCGAGCTGACTGAAGACCGAAGCATTATAACAAACTCGGTCAAGGTGTAGCACAAAAGGATTTGGAGATTCAGAGTCCGCTTGTCGATTTGTGGCAACAGAGTGTTTATACAACGTGTCTAATCAAAATATTGATTCTCAAGTCTGGAGACACTTGTGTTCACATTCGGGACTCTGGTTGAAAATCTGTTCGTGTGTGATTTGTCCAGGATTTATTGTCCTCATGTTTGTAGTCTCTCACATTTTGTAAATCTTTAAAAAAATATATTTGAAAAATCTTTTAGTGTGTAACCAGCCTAAAGCGACCTTCGCGAGTCGGTAGATCATGCACTGAAACGTTTTGTTCAAAAACAGTGATTCATTTAGGAACTATTGGTGTGTTGCTCTGAGACTTGTGGCTGTTCTGCTTGGCTTTGTGTGAATCTAATTTTGTTTGTGCGCCAAAATGAACAAAGCATCTGGCAGTTGTGTCAAAGATTTGAGTCGGTAGCCTATTAATTGTGAAATCACATATCATAAATGAATCAGGTCAAATCTTACATCCACGTCTTTTGTCTGTCTCTCTTCCTGTTTTCTTTACATCTCCTCGTCTGCAGTTTTTTACAGACTTCCTGATTGCATCCAGCTATCATACTCCATAAAACTGATGAAGCGAGAGAGATGCAGAGAGGGAGCTTGCCATTAAATATAGCTCCATCCCCCACATATTCTCTAGGCTGCTCATGCCATATAAAGCCTTTTCTTCAGTGTTTGCTCATGATGGTCACCAAAATATTGTTGTTTTGACATGGTCTAGAATTTCAAAGTATAATCAGATATATAAGCTATTTAAGAATATGTCCGCAAACACTAACCTATATTATTGTGCAATGCTTATAGGCCTGTGTCTGTGTAGTAGCCTCAGCTTTCATAACTGTGTGTGCTAAATGATTACTAATATATGTGAGGACAGGTTTGGAGGTCGCTGTTTTAGAAAGATATATGAACAATTCATTCTGTCTTTTAAGCCGTTTTCACGATTGTATTTTCTAGATCGATCTCAATGTAGACACTTCTGTTTTCTGGTTAGAAATATACAGATTTTTAAAATAGATATTTTGTGTTGTTCATGTAAAACATTTTAGAAAACACATCCGTTTGACATTTTTTACACTCCCAGAAAAAAAGGTACAAAAGCTGTCACTGGGGCGTTTACTTATCAAAATGGAAACTTTGGCTTATTTAATTATTGAACGAGAAGAAGTGTATCTTAATAAATTAACCTTGTACTCTACATTGAAGGGAAATTGTACTTTACAAGATAAAAACCTAAAAATCCCTTTATTGACCAAAAGGGGGCAGCAACGTGTTTTATACATTGTCTCACTGTTGGAAGCTAGACTTGGTTGTTTGATGACAAATTAAGTTAATATATTAGTTCCAGCTTGATATTTAATAATTGTTTTTTTTTTCAACCATTTTATTTAATATTTTTCTGTATCATATTAACGACATTAATAATAATACGTGATGCATTTTCATTTGCAATTCTTATTATTTTGCAGGTATCAGATATATTAAGTGACACTGTCACTGACATTGTCCACTAAGTGGCACTAATGAGCATCTCACGCAAAGTTTATGCTTCGAATGGTTTGTAATCATGTGGACTGACCCACTGACTATTTTACCTCACTTTCTGTAGGCCTATATCTCTAGTAGACTATTATCTGATCTATTCAGTTTAGTTCCCGGAGCTCTGCTCTGCTTTCAGTACGCTGGGGATCTGAATCAGGTGTGTTAGACAACCAAAATGCAGTGCTGTAGGTGCCCAGGACCACGACTGAATACAATGATATTTGTCCATGATTACTTGTTATTTGGACACGTAGGAATTTAAAAAGAAAGTAAGCTGACATGATATAGGCCTATTCGCATATAACAATGATTTGTTTAACTAAAAAAGTGTCTAAAAGTGTCATTTATTAATTATTTTATTGTTATTTCTAAGTGACGCCCAAAGTTTCTGATTGGTGTCTATGACAATTTTATTAAATGCATTATATATATATATATATATATATATATATATATATATATATATATATATATATATATATATATATATATATATATATATATATACTGTGTCAGTTGTGAAAAAAATAAAATTGTGAATCCACTGTGAATAGGCCTACTACAATAAAAAAAAAAAAAAACACTTGATATTGTGTTCTTGAATGCAATAGCGTTAGTACAGTTACCAACTACCTTTGTTTGCCTGTTGCAACTTTATTGTGTTTGAAAATGTATTTATTTTCTTACAAAACCCCGGTTGCCTGCTCGGTGCGTTCGATCACGAAAACATCCGAAGGAAGCTCACAAATCTGCGATCTTCATGCATGCATCAACACATGCGCGCTGACTGTGTCAGTGTGTCATTGTGTGATGAAAATCTGATCATTGTATGTCTGACGCGTGCACAGATGGTCCGGGAGTGCGCGCGCAGCCGGGTCGCATTGTTCTGAGTGTGACACTTTCTATGCGCGAGTTAATGAGAACAGACTGACTCTCGTTTTCCCCTCTAAGCAGTTTTTTTTCTAGTCTTTTCTTTATAAACACCCTTAATGTCGTCTGTCTCTCATCCGTCCGTTTCCATCTGGCCGCAAATAATTTAACCAAACTGACAGATTGACCCGGGACAGAGATGATAGATAGATAGATAGATAGATAGATAGATAGATAGATAGATAGATAGATTTTTTACCACTTTTCAGTAGGCATACAGATGGAAAAAATACTATAAATAGGCCTAACTTGATTTTATTGAATCTTTGCTCTTTTTTTCTAAGACACTTGTAGAGACGACAGATCGGCTCTTTGCATGAAGGGTCAACGTAATCTGGCTACCTGGGTTTAAGGCTAATGTATTCGACCCTTCTCCGTGACACACACCCAGACATATGGCATTACAGCGGGGCTGAGGGTCATTCATTACATAATCCACTAACGAGTCTTGTTCACGTCCTGCATGAAACACACAAATTGATCAGCCCGTTCGCCCAAGGAACACAATGTAACTTCTGGGATGTGTCATGCACGTTAAATGTATAATACTGAAACTTAAATATAGCCTTTTTTCCCACAAACTAACAATTTCTTTAGTGTTCGAGTGAAACAATCAAAGTTGAGATACTCGGCAGGCTGACCCTTAAATCTGCAACATCATCAGCTGAGTAAAAACCTTTAACGTGAAATATGACCAAGACTTGGACACGTACACACACACACACGCACATGCTCTCTTGCTCTTTCCCACGGGACGCAGCAGACGGGTCGTAATTTGGTTGCCTTGGCCCGTCTGGACAAGCACCTGTCTCCTCTCAGGGGAGAAAGTCGCCTTTGGGCCGTAAGCAGAGCGGACTGTGCATGTGTTGTGCGACAGCACGAAAAGGTCTTTTTTCATGGCTTTTTAATAGGTAAATATTTTTTTACGACAGTGAATTTTATCACGCGAACGAGCGTTAGCTCATTGCAGGTGTCTGACGTGCGTGAAAGCACATTAACGGAGAACATCGTATTGACACAATATCTTTAATTTCATTTCGTTTTGTACAAAAATTACAACAGACGAATCGGCGTTGAATATTTTTTTGTACTATTTATTCTAAAATAGTTATGAAAAACTGCGATACAAACCAGTGCACTGGCTATTCCACTACAAAATGACGGACAAAACCCTGAATTAACAGGGTGATCTTTGGATATGAGGCAGATGTGAGATAATTTGTTCACTATAAAATTTCCAAAAGGTTCACAAGAATCACGTAAACAAATAATCTCTATAAATAGCTTCTAAAAGAAAAATAATCTGCTTTGAGATCATTTTTGGTCGCAGCAGAGAGAGCGTCTATGGGTAGCTTGTAGACTTGCAAGGCAGGCAACAGGCTTTTTGTGTCTGTGGCAACATTATTTGTATGACATTAATTCTGATGCTTTTGATATAGTGTAATTGTTCTTTTAAACAACCCCAAGTCGTCAGGTACCCAAAGCGCTATCTATGAGCACTTTGTAAACAAAATAAACAATACAGCAATAGATCCTATCCAATGGGAAGTGCTTCTCGTTATCATAGGACAGGACATCAACAGCAACACCATTATATTAATAACCGTAGTGCACACACAGCGAAGGCCCTCCTACTCCTAAGAAAACTGCCAATAAAAAGTGCGAGTGAAAAGCAACAGTAAACCCAAACTCCGCGACATCCGTCTAAAATAGGAATAATAATAATAAAACATTAAATAGCCTATTTACATATATACGTAAACACTTTAGATATGCTATTTTAAAGACACTCACATAACTTAATTTACTTCATAAATAAACAAGAAAATATAAATGAACGGCTAACAAGGTCACGATTTGTTCCAGCACACAGAAGTAGCCTATACATGTCTCCAACTTGATTTATAACAAGGTTGCTAAAGATAAATACTTGTTTCGTTTATGTAAAATCAAATCTCCCCACAACAAATTATTGCCACAAATGCGCTCATGATGTGGGATGTTGAACAGGATAGCTAATGTTTGAAAAGCTATCCTAAACTATCTCAAATATCAAAAACAACAAGCTTCACTTCTTGCGATAAGCTTAAAATGTTCGTTAGCTATGCTTTATGGTAACTAAAAAGCTCGTTCCCATCCCTCTCTTCCGATTTCCTTTTTAGTATCCATAGGGACAGACAACAAAACACAGCCTATTTCTGAAGGTGGACCTAATTATAAAGCGTTACCGCTATTTTTCTCTCTCTTTTTTTTTTAAATAGGCTATTCGCGTAAAAGCCGGAACGTGCCACTTCTCAAAGTTTATAAAAGCATTCTTTACGCACACAACGCAGGGTTTTGTTTTCAGGGCAACGGCAAACGTTCGTCTAAACGTCCAACACGTGGTTGAGATAAGAAATGTAACAGATAGCTAGGCGAAGTATTTCGATCTTGGACAGCTTCTTGTCGGGGGGGAGCGTCGGCAGCAGCTTCCTCAGCTCAGCGAACGCTACGTTGAACGCTTCCACTCTGATGCGCTCGCGCGTGGCATGCGCAGAACGGTATTTGGCGGTCGCGCGCCTCCTCCGTCTCTTCTCCTCTCTGGTGAGCGCTGCCGGCACGAGTGCGCGAGTCTTGCCGTCCTCGGCCTCTAAGGGCTCGTGAGCCACACACTCCACCTTCATGACGTTCAGACATTCCGTGTCCTGCTGCGTCCAGGTGAGGTCGGGATCCGTCTGATCGGGACTCAGCATCATTTTCAGATCCGTTTGATCAAGGCTTCAATAGCGCACTGATTGTTAGCTGTCCTGGCGAATTAGACAAAAAAGGAGTTGTTTGTTTATTATAAACACAAATATTAATCCGCAGGTCTGTGTTAGCCTTTTATAGATTCAGTGCAATAACTGAAAAAAACAACAAAGTATAATTCACTAACAAATTCAACGATTGTATCTCTCGAAATGGATAGAATGCCTAGACTAAATTATTGTGTTTTTCCTCCGTTTTAAAAGTTTAACTCTAGGCTGTTGGTTTCTGTGCTGGTAAATGTTTGTTAATGGCCGTCAGCGTGCATTTAGCAATTTAGCTCACTCAACACACATTACCATCAGTAGATGATTATAAATATTCACCGGCCCCATGCAAAAGTTAATGGAAATCAATTATTGTCACAAAACCAAAGTCGTAGCTGACCATCTGTCGCGAATGCAAATGCAAAACCTATAGCTCCAGATGACACAAGTGTGCGGGAGCCTTAAGTCATTTATTCCATTAAAAAGAAGAGATGGTTAATGTGTTTAATGTTAGTTTGCTGTTGGTTTTTGTTTAAATACCGTTCGGGATCATTTTATTTGAGCGATGCAACCGAGCACTGTACAATTTCTATACCCATTAAAGCTAAAAAAATGTGCATTTAATTGCTGTTTTGAATTTTAAAGAAAAAAATCAAAGAGGTGACAACCTGCAGTGATTAGCTCTTTGCATTCGTTTAACCACTTTAATTAGAAGATCGAACTGAAATCCTAAAAACAAAGTAGAAATCGTTGCGACAGGTTAAACGGATCAAAACTAAGACGCTGTTGTCATAAAAAGGTGACAGTTTTCAATATCGTACCATTTTTTATAGACTGATGCTACAGCTAATATTCAATATACTGACATTTACAACACGAAGACGCGCGGGAAGTATAATCAACATTTTATAAAATCGATTTGAAACTCACCTCACTCGATGGTGAACTGGATGAGAATCAGTTTATTCCCTCAAATCCCAAATTTTCGGTCAGTGATTCATGTTCATCTGTCCATTGTGCTTTCTGAATATTTATTTCAGCATCAGCGAGAGCATTTTTTTAGTAAGGCAATACTTTCCTCGCCACTAATTCCACGCGGCCGGCTACGAAGGTTTGCGTTGGTATATCATGAAATTTCCTCGAGCACAGTTACAGATCGGAAATAAATATAACACACGCTCGCAGACGTGTTGCCCTCTGACCCGCGTGTGGATAACAATGGACACGCGTCCTCAGATAAGATCGATCAGGCTGTCCTTTCTGTTTTCCCGTGGATTAGGACAACGTCGCTCCGGCCATCCTCACAGCCGCGCGTGCTGGTCCTCGTGCCTCTGATGATTTGAGAGATAACATTCCGCTGGCTCCCTTTAAAGTCTCGCTCTCTCGCTCTCTCGCTCCCTCTTACAAATCATTCACTTTATGCACTTATCCGCGACAGTCACACCTCCGTCCCACCCCCTCCGTTCTCCCTCCTTCCACTCAGCGAGTTCTTTCTCGAACAGATTGAAAGGCGCGCCTGAGGCTAGAGCCGGACGCAAGTGTTTGGCAGAAACGCATGGGTTGTACGCCTGTGTTAAAGTGGTGCAATTGGTTGTAAAAGTTTCAAGTGTATTAAGTGTTTAGTTACGAATCCATTTTTAAGGTGAAGTTTGGAAGGACGGGAGTAAATTGAGAGACATGTTTAATAAAATACTAATATATATATATATATATATATATATATATATATATATATATATATATATATATATATATATATATATATATATATATATATATATATATATATATATATATATATATTGTTTACCAGCTGTTAAATAAATTCTAAGTTCTCCAGAAGATGAGCTACACTCATAAATGTTTTTTAATTTTTTTATTTACTATTATTATTTATTATGATTATTATTATTGGCATCTGTAGTTTCATTCATTAATTTTTTTTTTAAAGGACTGTTAAGAACTGTTTCCTGAAAGATTCCTTTGGGGAAACAAATATGATTCTTCTATGGCATCGCTGCAAAAACCTTTTTTGTAAACACTCTTATTTAAAGACACTTTTTTAAAGACCAATCTTTCTATTTTCCATTAAAAAAACAAAAAAAAAAAGTAAGTAACGATTTGTTGTGAGATGCAAGACTGGGAAGATGCGGCCTTTGAAGAGACTTTGGCAAAGATGTTTCTCATAAAGGTATTTCTTATTTCTCGTAGAAAGATGTTTATCATTAAAAATATTGTCTCTAATGTATTGCCATACCCGTAAAAGATCTGTAAAGAGTATTTCATTCTAATAGGCACGTCAGTAGCAAATAGATTCACCTACTCTGTGCATGTGATTCAAAAAGACATTTGTAATATAATCAGTAAAATGAATACAGTTCAATACCAAGTTTGATGAGAAAAAAAATCTTTAATATAAAATGAAATCATTGGAATTTTTCAGCAGCCACAGATCATCCTCAGACCGATTACGTTTTAGACTACTATTGATCATGGCTGATGAGATATATTAGATTCCATTAAAACCTCTTATTTCTGTCCTCTGTTTGTGAACAAAGTCAGCTGGTCCGCTATTTCCTGCAACACTCCCCCCCTCCTCACACATACACATATAAATACACAGAGTCAAATGTGAGAAAGAGGCATATGGCTTCCAGAGTCACCCATCCCCCCTCTGCTGCCCTTTTTTGCCTGGTGCATGTGTTCAGATCTGGGCATTGCTTTGGGAAGGGGGCAAAGACCTCACTGACTGAATTAAGGTCTACTCTATGTGTGTGTGTGTGTTGGGGCAGCTGGCTGATGTTGCTGGAAGGATGGAAAGATGGATGGGTGGATGGAGAGATGGATGGAGGCAGGATGTCTGACCCAGGGCCAGTGGAGGGGTATGAAAATAGTAAGACCCAGAGAAAGAGAGAAAAAAAAACAATAGAGGGGAGGAC
The DNA here is from genome assembly GCF_018831695.1 of Puntigrus tetrazona. Lineage (NCBI taxonomy): Eukaryota > Metazoa > Chordata > Actinopteri > Cypriniformes > Cyprinidae > Puntigrus > Puntigrus tetrazona. The sequence goes on along the minus strand of NC_056707.1, from coordinate 16,040,643 downwards.
ACGGAGGCAGAAGAGCACTAGGCATAAAGAGGGAAAAAGACAATGGGATAGAATATTTTGACTGGAAAGAGTCAAGTCAAGATCGTATGTGTTTTGGCCAATATTATGACATGAATCTGTTTGTAAAGGCTTTGCTTTTGTATAATGTGGTTTAGCCAGATTATGCCGTCACTGAAGAGAACATATGTTGTCCTGTGTGCTTAGTTTCAGGAGGGCTGGTGAAGATCATAAGTATTGATCTCTGTTGTTCATGGTGAAAGAACAATGGATTGCAGCTCATTTCACGGCTTAATTCAGTCCAAGTACGCGGTCAATAAGAATACCTTCTGCCGGGCCAAGCTGTGAGGCATGTTCATTTAAATCGCATAAAACAAATTTCCAAGGCTTTATTGTGAAGTGTAGCGCACAATATTCCACATCCGCATCATCTCCACATTTCTCCCTTATGCATACAAAATACTTCAACAAAAAAATCAATAGCACCAAGTACAGCTGATACAAACTGTTTTCAGACTCAAAATTATTTCGTTTTTTTTTCTGCCAGTATAGTACTAAACAGTTAGTGCCGAACTGACCATAATGTGACTCTGAACAACACCGTGTCATTCCTTTATAAATCAGTGTTTTTGAAAGAGTCGGTTAGATCTACTTGACTCACTCATAAAGGCAGTCACTTGTTGGGGTATCAATGTAATCTTCAAAAAATAGTCAGTACACCACTAATGCACAGACTGACAGCCTGCATAAAAAAAGTTTTGTACTGTATAACTGAACACAATGTAGCATGCTTAAATGTTTGTTGACCCTGGAACAACATTTTATTGCTGCTCCTAAAAGTAACATTACCCACGAGTAATCCCTAAAATCAGATTTAACGATAGATGAATTATACTGATGTACAAGCACCAAATACTGGTTGTAATTCTAAACCTCACAAAAACTATAAACCGGTTCTTCAAATCTGATTGGTTAATCGCGCTGTTGGTCGAAGGTCAACAAAGATGTTTTTCAACAGCACACATGAAAAACTTTCACTTCCATGGAACCTTTCCATTCTATAAAAATGTTCTGTATGTTGTTCAGATTTCTAAAATACAGAACTGTACACTGATAGGTTCACAGGGGAACCCGAAATTTTTGTTTTGGTGTTGCTTTGAAAATCTCAATGACGTTTAAGAACTGGAACTAACTGTTTTATAATGTGGGATTTGGCATTCGGTGGGAATACTACACCTAATTAAGCAAATGTTTTCACGCCTGTTCGCAGAAGATCTCAATAACTTGTCATGGAGGACGTATTAATTAAAATGGATAATTCCGAAAATTGTTTAATGAGCTATCTCATTAAGATAAGTACATAACTTCTTTACTTTCAGGAGGTTGAATGAGTTTGAACGCGGATTGCTATACGGAGGGTAGTCTAAACTCAGCTGCGTGACTGACCTAGGCACTGGATAGCACCCATTAAAGCCCCAATGAGAGCCAGCTGCAGCTCATCAGCACAGGACACCTGAGCTCAGCCCTGCTTGGACATACTGCCCTTTACACACAATAGCACTGGTACACACAGACGCACAATGTTACGTACATGCACATGCATGCATAGGCTTCTCAAGGACACTGTCTAACGTGCATTTAGGGGTTATTGTCGGCGTTATTCTGACAGGAGCACAAAGAGTTGCAATCCTTGTACGAGACAGAGAGACGGGAAAGATGAGCGATGGCATATATTTTCTTCTTTCTCACCTCTCCAGGGTGAGCTCAGATCAGAACACCTCCTCCTCCCCCATGAATTGGGATCAGGTGGGGATCAGCTGGACCTTCGAGAAGGGGGGCAGAGGGTTTATGTGTGTGTGTGTTTTGGTAGTGGTGCTGATGAGCAGAGGAGGGTAGGGTGCCAGGCCGGCCGGGGGCCAATGTTGCACCTGTGAGAGATCCTGGAGGCAAATCTGGGTGTAGATGCATGGATATGATTGGAAAGGTCCGTCGTTGCACCTGCACAGAGACGATTGAAGAGTTTGACAAGCCCAGAAATAAAAAAACAACAACCTAAATCTGGCTTTCATGATACATCCAAGAAGTGTGGCTGCACTCCTGGGCGGAAAGAATGAATTGGTCAGTCCTTTCCCCTTAAGAACAATCTTTGAGGTGTAAATAACTGAGACAAAGAGGGAGTTAAGAGAGTACCCAACATCTTTCTCCCTTTTTGCTTTTCCCTGTCTCTCTCTTTTTCCCTCCCACTTCGTCTCCAGGGACTGTACCAGCCTGGCTTGAACTGGACACCATCTGCTATAATGTGACAGAATGGAACCCCCAAATACTTTCATTTAATTCTGCTTTGTGAGTGTGTGTGTGTGTGTGTGTTTGTTTGTTTGTGCGAACACGAAAAGAAAGCTATTATCTATGGTTTAAAAAAAATGCAGCATTGCTTCTGTAAATATATGTGCTTCTTTACATACCCACATCAGCACATGTACACTATAGGTGTGTGGGTCATGTCTGCAGCAAGAGTTTTCTCCCTGGGGTCCTTTGTTGAATTTAAAGACCATCTGTTTTTCTCTAACAAGCTTTCTCTTTTTTTCTTTGTTATTTAAGCCCTTTTTTAGTGTGTTTTATTTGTTTAAAGTGTATGCGATTAAACTAAAGTGTTTCATCGCTATTACAGGCCTATGAGAAACGTGAAAGAATCAGCACCATGGACAGTGCTGGAAAAACCGTATGCACGGGCATTGCCAGGATGAAAGGATTAGTTCAAACTATTCCTATAGAGGTCTGTGAATGCATATGCTGTACTTCGTAGGAGAACAAATTTCACTGAATTTATTTACTGTTTGAAAAGAGTAAAGCCATGAAGCACTTCTGCAACTCAGTCAATTTCTAACCCTTATGGTGGTTTTGCAAATGCAAATTATTTTCTATTAAATGCTAATTATTCAATTGAATAATTTATTAGCTTCAAAGCTGCTAGAGGGTATGATGGGAAACTGACAAAAGCATTTAAAAAATGTGTCTGATAAAATGTGTCACACTATTATATTCTAAAGCCAGAGTATGCTTCTGCTATACCGTACATAGTGGTTTGATATTATATTCAGTAGAGAGACTGTAGAATGATGTTAAGCTAGGATTTTAGTTGTAACTTTTCCATTAGCGTGTTTAGAGAGAGACGGATCTGGAGGGTATATTTTAATGTCCCATCAGGACCTAATCTACGAGATAAATTACTGAGGATCACTTTTTCACCCCTACATAAAGGCAGTGTTTTGTCTTATTTGTTGCTGTATGATCAAGATTGATCTCTCTATTGAAAGCGCAACACTCCACCTACCACCAATAGGAGAGCTCTCTCATTCCTCCTCCTAAATTAGAAAAAATCTTACAGACCACCAAACTTTTGACCTGTAATATAAACATTTGTACTTTATGTGCATACTGTGTGTAGATTCATATAAAATCTACCGAAAAGTGCAAACTCCGGTCACCGTCAACTGTATTATTCTTACATCCTATTGATCGGATGTGGTTTCACGATGACTGGTCATGTAGAGAGAGAATACAGGCTTGCAAAAAGCTAACTGAAGGAAAAACAAGTGCAGTGGTCATAGCGAGAAACTAGCAGACAGTGAAAGGCGATGCAAGGACAGATCTGTGTTATTTCAAAGCAAAGTGGCAGATTCTTACAGGTACACACATAAACTTGTACGGATGTGCCTGTGCCTCAATACCTGTGTTATTGTTGAGTGTTTGATGTGGACTCGACCTCATCTTCTTTGTCCATGAGACTCTGTTAGTTTTCTCTCTGCATTCACATCATGTCTCGTCTCTGTCATGTCTGTGCGGCCGTGTGTGTTTGTGGATGATGGGAGTGGAGTGGACACATGGATATGAGGAACTGGTGCCTTGCCTGAGGAGAGCTGTAATAGCAGCTGCCAGTGTGACTTTCTTTCTTTCATTCTTTGTCTGTCTGCCTATATATATCTTTCTTTCTATCTGTATGTCCTTCTATCTACATCCTATCTATCTATCTATCTATCTATCTATCTATCTATCTATCTATCTATCTATCTATCTATCTATCTATCTATCTATCTATCTATCTATCTGTCTGCCTATAAATTTGTCTTTTCCTTTCACTATACCTGTATGTCCTTCTGTCCGACTATCAATCTATTTATCTATCTCTGTACGTCCTTTTGTCCGTCAGTCTTTCTTTCTTTCTTTCTCATTCAATTCATTTGCCTCTTTCACCTCAAAAAAAATCACACTATTTCCCTTGGGCCTTTCCTCTACGACCATAATCATCCCTCTAATGAAGAGTGGCAATCCCTATGATGAAGGCCCCCCTACTTCTCCCCTCTTTCTCTCCCCCAACCCCAATTTTACTGTCTGTCCACTTTTTTTATACAGGTGACTGAGTGTTTTGATTGGGTACTGCTGCTTCTATTTTGCGATATAATATGGATCAGCTGTCACGTGATTGGTTTTTGCACTGGCCTGGAGTATCTTTTCTACTTTTACATGGCTATTTCCCCGTAGTTTAGACACCCTCGTGGGATGTGCCTTAACTGAAACACTGCATGAGTGTGTGTTGTGTGTATTTATGATGGAAATATGAGTCTTGTTTTCTTTCTGTCTCTGAGGGGACAGGTTGCCGTGGTAATGATGCCTAAGGGACAGGGGTAAGATGTAAATTGGGTGATCATCACAGAATGTAAAGTGAAATCTGCAATGTACCACGGGAGTCTGAGTAAGAGAGACAGACAGAGTGAAAAAAAGAGAGGGGTCATGTCCTGCAGGCGCTCAGGGTCTAAGATGCTGAATTTCCCAGATGAAAGAGAAAACAGGGCTTGTGTGTTTGTGTGAGTGTGTATGTGTGCCTATGATACAGTCAGACTATACAGCATGTCTGGACATGACTGCTCAAAGTCCATAATCTTAATTGGTTCTCTCTTGAGATTATGAGTGCCGGTTAATTGGAAAAACACCCTCTCTTGCATTTATACCTATTTATTCTCTCTGAAAAAAAAACAATAAATCAAAACAATTGTTAACCATATATAAATGGCTAAATTAAAATAAACTATTAAATACATAAAAAAATAAAAATAAAATAAAAATAAAATGTTCTATTCAAATTCAATTAGATTTCTAGATATCTTTATATATATATATATATATATATATATATATATATATATACACACACACACACACACACACATATATATATATATATATATATATATATATATATATATATATATATAATTAATATATATATATACATACATTTTTTTTTTTTTTTTTAAAGATTAAATTGCTAACTAATAATATTTAAAAATAGCAGTGGACTTCAGCTGGCATGTTTGGAGAGCTTTTCTACACTCGGAGGCTGCAGGCAACATGTGTACCTAACAAAGAAGCTGCAATTTCTGGCATAACTAAACATGCACCAGTGGATACGAACAGCACTAAATACTGTAATGCCTTTTGAGAAGGGAGAAACAGGGGAAGAAGATAGGAATATAGAAATTACTCATTTTTTGGTACTGATATAATTTAAATAACACGGATATATAGGCATAGGACAACTTGCAGTAGGCACTGGAAATAAAGTGTTAAACAACATAAGAACCATAGTGTTATGTAAAAAAAACAACACATGTAACAACACACATATTTAAATCTCTCTCATTTGATGTACTGAAATGTCAGCAAGAGAAGGTTGTTGTGAAACTGAAAGGTCATTTCTGTATACTTACTTTTCCCTCTCCCACTCTGTCTCTTTTTTTCTTTAATCAGCCAATGATATCTCAATGTTTTATTTTTTTTCTTGTTCCTCTTCCTGAGTTTGTCCAGTTGCCAGGTAACCCTGGGTCACATCTGGGGTCTAAATCGAGCACTTTCTCTTCCTAGTTATCAGAGAGATGGGCTGTAATTTATTAGTTTGATAAAAAAGAGAAAGGTATTATACAGCACCGCCAATCTCCACAGAGCTTGTTTGGAATTCATGCCCTATCCCATTTCCGGTGCATTCCTTACGGCATCTCTGAGCCATTCATCTTTAAATTGACCACCTGAGCCAGGTTTCTGCATATTCAGTTGGAAGAAAGCACACTAGGCTTGGACAGCCAGCCCTGTAGATTCAACATGTGCTGTAGCTCAATGGAATTAGATTTTTGAAACAATTTTTATTTCATTAATCAATTATATTATGTCTGCGATTGACACAAAACAAATAGATAAATAATAAAAATAAATATAAAAACAAAATACAATTAAAATAAGAAGAACAAATCGTGCTTTGGTAAATTATGATTATAACATAAAAGGTTGAAATTATGAAGGCAATTATGACAAAAAAACCAAACATAATTAATGCCACAATTATGACTTTGTCATAGTTATACATTTTATGTAATTATTTCTTTTTATAGAATAATTGGCTTTTTAAACACATAATTTCAACTTTGTCATAACTACCTTTTAATGTTTTTTTGCAACTTTGTACACCATTTTTATAAATTTTTTCTCATCATTTCAACTGGCAGTATTTAACTTAATCTCAATTTTTTACTTATGTGATAGCTATAATTTCAATTTCAACTTAATTGTCTTAGTTATGACTTAGTTATCTCAATTTCATCATAATTATAGCTTTTTATCTATTTCAGCTTGTCTTTATGTCTTAATTATATACATATGTCCCATTACGTATATGTACCTTAATTTTTTATCTCATTATTTCTTTGTTATTCGTCTTATGATGGACTTTTCATGCCACAATTATTACTTTCAATTTTAACTTACTGACTTAACTGACTTACTTAGAATGTCAATTTTAACATTGCCATAATATTTTATTTCAAATTTTGTTTTGGTATGTGAAATATGCTTCCACTGAGAGGAGCCGCATTTGCTCAGAAAGAAAAAAAACTGCCAGAGGGTGTTGCCAAAATGGCTGCCGAGTGAACTGACTTGCCTTAATAGATGGGGACTTTAAAATTCAAATTATGTCACCAACAGTCTCTGTCGATCATGTCACCATAAATGGCCAACTTTCATTGAAAATGAATGACTTCCGGTCGTTTGGTCACTGCAAATGGCTGTATGTGTGGATGCTCCCTGAAAGAGTGCCAGGGATCTGGAAGCAGTACGCTTGTGAAATGCCAGAAAGACACATACTCTGGCATTTGGGAAGGTGCACAGATGCAGTCCGTGAGTGTTGAAGGTGACAGACAGCCAAGCAGAGAAGCGCAGGGATTTGTTTAAAAGCTTCTGTCATCCTCCCTTGAGTGTCAGTTTTGTGTCCCTGCTTAGATAATTAATTACTGGGAAATGCCGTGGAACTGGTTCTACATCACAAAACCCGCAATCCACCACAAAGGGTAAACAAGCAGACGAAAATCTGATATGAGAGCGTTCGTGCACCATCGTATGGTAAAGCTGTCCAGAGTCCAGAAAACTTATTTCTTCCTATCTGTCTTAGCAGCAGACGCACAGTATCCGCAAACTTGCCAATCAGTTCAGAACTGCACATATATAAATTACATTATAGAACATATTACACCTCCAAAGCTGTGTGTAAGCTGGGTAAAATTCATTTTGAAGCATTTGCACACCTGCTCCATTGTGGCTCTGGCTGCTGTTATGATCACAACTTGCAATTGGCTATTTATAGAGATCTCCTGCTCCAATCTGAGGAGCAGATGATGCATCTATCACAGAGAGGTGTTTATGAAGAGGGTTAACCGTCCCAGGTTTGCCCACAAGTCCCCGGTATAAGTGGCGCTTGAATTGACGTCCCTCGCTGTGAATTAGGACACTCTAAACTGACAGTTTTCCAATGATTATGGCAATACTTTGATTAGAGAGAAAGATAAACAAAAACAAACGCACCTGTATTTTCACAGGAGAACTGCGACCGGGTCCCGCGAGACCTGTGAAATGGACGCCCAGTTTCCACCTCAAGGCAATTACGTGCCATCTGCTCTAGTCTGTGTTGCGCGGGGCCGCTTTGTTTTTCGGGTTGTTGATGTAGAATTACGCGCTTTAAATTGACATAATCCATGACAGATTGTGATTGACGGCCGCAAAATTAATCGTATGGGTAAAGCGAGTGGTCAGTTACTATCAGAGAGTAAAACGAACACCTGGAGTGCATACCATCGGCCAAAACTGAAGACGCGACATGATACGACATTATCTGTTATTCCTATTCCGCCAACAGTTTGGGAAATTTTTCTCGCTTGACATTCTTTTCCATGGTTTTGCGTCTCCCGTTGTAATTGTAGTTTTATTGGATATCAAGCCTCCTTTGGCAGTGAACATCTGGGCATCTACAGCAATAACGGCAACATTTACGCTTGTATCTCAAACACCTGCGAAATCTCACTGAGATGTAGGAATATATTGAATTTATCTCGTTTGAATATGTAATTTTTTACCTCTTTGCTGCGGGAAGAAGTACAAAATCGATATTTGGTGTTATATTATAAATGCTGTTGTTGTTCAAAAGTCATTCATTATATAAGGAATGCTAAGAATGCATTCTAACATCATTTTTTAATGTGCAAAACTGATTTATTAGCCACTATAGGGCAATAACTAGGAAAAAAAAGCTCTAAACGTTAAAGCTATTTAAAAAAAACAACTGTGTTGATAGTATTATGATAATGACTAAAATTCACATGATAACATATCTGTTTGCAGTACGAAGAAACAGGCAAAATCACATTCATGCTACGAATGGTTGTCCTTTCTCATATTAAAAAATAAAGGGCATAGTTGTTCTGCTTATCACTCTATTTCAGCTAATCACGTTTTTCATTTCGCTTTTTCCCCGTCGAGACAAACCTGAGGACAACGGCGATCACCACTAGTGAGTAACACTATACACCCAGTGGCAGGCCCAGTAATTTGCCACCACAGCAGGACCCAGCGCAGGAGTGTAGTTCAGACAGGCCCTGATACCCCACCACCACACAGAGAGACAAACAGAGAGAAAGAGAAGCTGTTTCTGTATTTGATATCACTTGAATGGTTATTAAGCAAGATAAGACATGCACATGCTCCGAGATGTGTTCAAAACAAACACACTTACTCTCTGAGGAATTCATCAGAGCGTCAGACTCCAAAGCAGGAGCGGGAGAGTGGGTTTTTCGCTTTGGCGACCAATGAAGCAAGTTGAAAGTCGCGTCAATACTAACAATTTAAAAGGATAATATATTTAAGCATGCGTAATAATTTGCTTGAGCTAAGGTGAATTAGTATTCTTAATTTGTTGCTTAATTGAAGAAGAACATTACCGGACTTACTCAATTAAGAACGACGAGACGATTATAAACTGCACTGCAGCATATTGATTGCTGACAGCAGCTTTCCTGTTCCGATGGAGTTTGGAGTCACAGAAGCGCACTGAGCAAAGATAAACAGCACTGAATCCACAATGCAGGCTTTCGACATTCTTGTATTTTTCTTTACCACAACAGAAGAATGCAGTAAGGAGACTAACAAATAAAGAACTCTGCATGGTAGGATATTTCACACCGTGAAAACCAGGCCGTACAAACGGCTGTAATATTAGGTTGTGCCACAGGACTCTTTTGGCGGACTATAACGTTATTGAAGTTTTCTCTATTGTTCCTCTGTGGAGTTGTTCGTTAATGAAGAAATAGTCTTATAAATCTTAATAGCATAGCTGTAGGAGACATTTACCTCCGAACTGATGTCTTCTGGTAACTGTAAAAGTGGAGTATGTGCTGCCACCTAGCGCCTCGATGGAGCTTCACATCTGCAACTAAGCAACGCTAACGGTGCCTTATATATTATGTAGGGGCCGATTACATTTTTTATATTTTTAATATTCTATTAATCTATTTTTTTGTTTTTTTTTAATGCTCTCAAAGCGTAATCAAGTTTCCTTTAATGTGTATCATAAAACTGCACTCATAACACAGATTGTCTTTTGTATCTATATGCCAGTTTTATTATATTCATATGGTACACTGATAATACAATGTTTTTAAAAGAAGTCTCTTCTGCTCATCAAGGCTGCGTTTATTTGATAAAATATAAAGTAATATTGCACAATATTTTTTACAGTTCTTAAATGTATTCCTGTGATGGCAAAGTGTGTTTTTTAAGCAGAATCGTTTATACTGTCACTTTTGATCATTTCAATGTCTAAATCTACCCCAAACATTTAAACAGTATATTTTAAATGTATCTGTATATTTTACATATATATTCTACTTACATTTAATCTCTTTTCTGATCCTGTCTTTTTGTCTTTGTTAGCTCATCCCCTGTGTCCTCTGTCTCTTTTTCACTTTTCTCATTCCCTCCTACCTTTGTCTCTTTTTCTCTCAGGCTTTCCTCTCCTCCATCACCCTCTCCTCTTTCTCCTTCCACTACTAGCTCATCTTCATCTTCCTTGTCCCCTTCTCCTTCTCCTTTCCCATCCCCAATCTCCCTCTCTTTTACTTTTCCCTGCTCTTCTATTTCTCCCTGTGCACCCTCGGCCACAATGCCTTCCCATCCTTCGGTTTGCAGTTCCAATTGTTCCACTCTTTGCATCATTTTTCGGGCACTAGACTCCAGTTCAGCTATCAGTCGAGCCAGTTTGGTCTGCAGGGTCTCTAGGTTGGCCTCTAAGCGCTTCACCTTGTCCTCCGTTTTCTCCACCTCTTCCTCCCCTTCTTCTGTCTCTTCCAGCATCCCCATCTTCGTCAGGATCTGACGACCCTTCTCCTCCAACAGGCGTTTGGCTGCAGGGTACTCGAGAAGTGTTTCAGTCAGGTCCTCTTTCGATAGGCTGAAGAGATCTGAGTAACCAATGCTGCGAATGTTGGCTGTTCGTCTATTTCCCGATTTGTTACCTGTGCAATTATTAGAATTGTGATGAATTAGTGTTATATATGGCGATTCGTAATTACCTAGTACATACTTAGTAGTAGCCATAAAACAAAATGTACTTATCATATAACTGAGTTATGGAACAGTTTGTAATTATGCAGATGTAATAGGCTGCTACTGTTACATTAGAATTTCATTTATAAATTCTAATTAATACATTAGAATATTACCCAGACATAGGCTACTTAAAATAAAGTGTATCAAGATTGTACTTAAGTGTACTTTATGTGTCTCTATACTGTACACCTTATCTAACTGCACCTTAGTTTTTAGCTGCATGTTACATCTACATAATTACAAACTGTTTTTACAGGCTGTTTCATAACTTAATAGAGTGATAAGTACATTTTATTTAATGTAAGTACTAATTAGGTAATTACTTTGTATTAGGACACCTAAAGTGTTTCATTATGGTTTTACTATGTTTTTATGCAACAAAAACAGAAAAAACCCAAACAAAACTTTAATGTAGTCCATCCATCCATGCAGTTCTCTGTGGATGATATTAATATGATATTGAAAATTATTTTGAATAACATAACCACAAATGAAAGAAGTGAAAAACAAATGATTTTTCTTTTACTATCATAAAATTTTCATGAAAAAAGGCATAATGAAATAATAAAGAGTGCAAATGCATATATATATATATATTTTTTTTATTAAAACATTGTTTAGAAATTTAAGGGTAAGTCTTTAGAACAATTTTCATATTTACGAAACAATAAAAAGCATGTGTGAAATGTGGAGATTCTAAAAACTATGTTGTTATTGAATATTAGGAATGTGATTATACTAAAAGCTCTGAATTCTGCACTCATCTTTATCATTTCCTACCTTTGATGTTCAAGATACTGATTTCTCCAAAGAAGTTTCCTTCCCCGAGAACAGCAAACTGAGTGACTCCATCATCTGCCACAACTGCCAGCTTCCCCTCTTTAATGATGTACATCTCATGACCTACATCTCCCTTCTTGCATACATACTCTCCTGGGCTATACACCTAAGGAGGATAGCAAAGATTAGCGTATGTCTTCGAATATTTATTAACAAATCGTACCATCCAAGAATGACAACAGTATTACCATAGTATATGCAAGTCTGAACTGGCTCTAGTGTTAGACTTAATCTTGTCCAGGTGTGCCACCTGTTTTCTAACCTGTGGGGTGAGTTTAAGTACCAGCTGCTCCAACAGACTGTTCTCACAATTCTGAAAGATGGTGACTTTGGACAGAGTGGGCAGATGCACGCTCACGGCTATTGCTGTCTGAAGTGTGATTGGAAGATGCTGAAGAATCTCATTCTCCCGTGTGATCTTTCTGTTCCAGACACATGAGAAGATTTGGATGGAGCAAACATTTAGATGATATTAATGAGAGAGAAGAAATGAAATCTCATGCTATGAAAGAAAATGGCTAAAACTAAGTTGCCATTTGATGTAATATTTAGATTTCTTCTCCAGCTTAGCAGTCTTCTACTTTTACAGTACTTTTCAAAAGTTTTGTGGTAATAAGACTGGTAATGTTTTTGGAGGAAGGCTGCAATTTTTTGATCAAAAATATAGTAAAACATTAACATTGTAAATTAATATTATTTAAAATAATATTTTACTTTTAAGTTACAGTTTTAGAGAGCGTTTATTTGAATTTTTGTCATAAAAGTGTTTACTTTTGTTCAATTTAATATATCTTGAATTTTTTTTTCATTTCTGATGCCCAATTTTTGAACAGTAGTTAATCTTAACCTTAAAAATGGATTTACTTCATACAAGTTAAAATCTATTAACATATTTATTTGCATTGCTTGGGATAAAAATGACTGATACAAAAAATATTATTCATCTTTATTTGGAATACTATTTGTCTGCAGTGCACATTTCTTAATATTACACCTAAAATGTGTTTAATGTCAGAGGATTGTATAATCTTTTAATAATAGGCTATGTCAGTCTTTAAAGTGTACCTAAAGTATATTCACAAAATGTCCACTTTAGAGCAATCAAATATACTTCAATATATATTTTGTTCAGATATATACCGATCTATCAGACTTCACCACTACTTCTGCAAAATTCAAATGCATTAAGTACAAAACTACAGAGTAATTGCAAAGCACATAAATATGTAAATATATATATACATAGCATGTAATAAATGCATTTCAAATACATTTTAGTACATGTATTTTTCACTAAGGTGATTTTGATTTTGATTTAAGTGTCTTTAAAATTTTTCTGTTGTTTGTAATTTTGCCAAGGCAGAGATGTCCCTGGATCAACATCTTTTGTTGCTCCTGGAACATTACTGTCCAAAAAACAAAGACCCAACCCTACCCCTAGCCCTAAACATAACATAATTTATCCCAAACATCAGGGGGAATCGAATCAATAGGTTGCAGAAGCACCTAACCCTTGTTGTAAAGCCTAAAAAGAACATTTCCTGTAAGTCATCCCTGATTGGCATGTTGTTCCAGGAGCATGTTGCGCTTGGTGAAATCACGTTCACCCACACACCAGAAACAGACAGACTCACTTGTTGATGTGGAGATGCTGGTACCAGTCGTTGACTCGTTTCTGCAGTTCTTTGCTGATGCGTCGGCTGCGCAGGTAACCCTTCACAAGCTCGTGATTGGGAAAAAACACGTTGTCACGATCACGCAAGCTCGATATCACGTCCCCCATGCTCCCCACCACGGAAGCAAACACCAGCACGGCGATCAGCATGTCCGCGACCAAAAACAGATACTCCTCTTCGCGAGCGGGCGGCGGAGTGTCACCCACTGTGGTGAGGATGAGAGTGGAAAACCAGAAGCAGTAGAAGTACTGCCGTCTCGTGGCAGCAAAGTCGGGGTCGGAGATATTGGGGTAGACCCACACATCCGCGCCGAAGCCAATGTAATTAGACAGAGAGAAGTAGACGCAGGCGTTCCAGTGGATGAGCACGAAAATATACAGCATGAGTTTGGCGACGCGGAAGGTGTTTGGATAGGATGACCGCGTTTCCATGCGGTCCAGGGCCTCGTTCATGCGGCCCGTTCGCAGGAAGCGATTGACCCGAACTAGAGGCGTGTGGATGCCCAGTTTCAGGTAGAGTAGATCGGTAGGCAGTAGGGAGGCAATGTCCCACTTGAAGCGAGAGGAGCGCATGTAACGCTTTTTTAAAAGGGACAAGTCTCGCACCAGGATACCCTGCTCCAGAAAACCTGTAGGTTAAAAGCCTTTTATGACATTTTATGAGGGTTTTCAACGCGAATGGTGCCTTAAGTTGCTTTTCATTTGTACAGTGAAATAAGTATTCAGACTATAATACCTGTGCGAAACCCAATAACCGTGTCAAGCACGTAGAACAAGTCAGAGATATAATCCAAGGTGAGCCATGTTGCCAGAAACGTCTCCTCGATCGTATAGAAGCACGTCCTTTGAACAATGCACAGAGATTTGAACACAAGCTCTATAGTGATCTATCTGTATTAACATTTAACTTTAACTTAACACATCAACTACTATAAGACTTGAAATCCAAAAATATATAAGCCAATTTTATTTGTCTTCTTTTCTGGAGTTATGTTTAAAAAATAATTTATAAAAAGTATACAGATGTAGCTTAACACCAAATAGCAAAACGAGCAAATGAGCCAAAAAAAAAGTATTTTCCTACCTGAATATTATGATGACCCAGTTGTAGCAGATAGGGAGTATCATAATTTGCAACCACGTATAATAAAACTCTTCGGATGGATCTATTATCCATTCTTTCCAGCTAAAAGATTACAACATTTAGTGTTAGTGGTTTCAGTGTACTTTTTATACAAATCCTTAAATGGGAATGAACTGTATTTATTTGTATTCGTAGCAGTGGCTTGTTGTCAAACTTAAACCTCATATAAATTTTTATTACATTATATTTATTATACAATATTACAGTAATAACATTTACAACTAAATATTAGAAACTAAAACTCACTTTAATTTTGTAGTCTCTTCTTTCTTCTTCTCTTTTGGTTCTTGTTCCTTATTCCCTTCCTCTTCACCATTCTTGTTCATGCGTTGCCACGTTAAAAGCCTTGCCCAGCGATTTGTGTTCATATTTAGTATTTACAAAGAAAATATGAAGCTAAGTAAGTTTATGACAGACAACATTACAGGACAGATGAAGAAAACACAACCATTGTTTGACCACATAGCTGCGTCGTCATGACAACAAGCAGCCCCACCCATATAGCACAGGTACTGTGTGATGCTTATTGCCATGACACCATTTCTCCAGAGGAACAGGTGAGCAGTTTCCTCCCTGCTCAGCACTCGGTGTGAACTCTATGCAAACTCTGTGAGGAAGCTGATAGATTAAGTGTCCATCAAGTGTCTAAAACCTCACTCTTTCCACTTAAAAACACAAAGATAGCCCTATTATGTTTAAATACTATATAATATATGCAGTATAATAGAAAGCATAGTAAGTACTTTATTATTAATAAAGAATGAAATTTTGTTTTATGATTATAACGCTATCAGGCATAACAAAAAATACATCTTATTACCACTTGATGGCAGCATTTATACCAAAGGTTTTTTTTCCTCTTTACAGCGGTGGACGCATTTAACCTACCGTGTGGCCAACTCATGAATATTAATCACCGCGTCTGGTCGCCCCTCATAGGTTACCAAATAACGCAACGTCATCGCGAGCTACTAAATATTCATACGCCGCTTCGTCAATTCTCGCATTTCCCCAGCGGAGGCGCTCCGAGCAAAACAACGGACTTCTCGGCATGGCCGCCACCCTCCGGCGTGACGTCACAGCGTCCCGTGCGCGTGGGTGTGTCCGTGCAATCTGAGGAGAAAGATGGCTGCGGGACGAAGGGAGAGGTTTACGAATCTGAGATTCGCCGTTTCAGGATAGACAGGTCGCGGCGGAGAGCGAAGCGGAAAACAGCACTCGCTTGCGTAAGTATTTCCTGCTCGAGTTTCAAAGGCCGAATAGCGCTGTGCGGTCTTGTCCCCGGCTCGTTTCCCGCTCCGCTCGCGAGCTCAACGGACGGCGTCAAATCAAATCTGACCCGTCGCGAGCTCACTGTGCGGCTAACGGTGAAAACCCCACACGGATGAGACGAGAAATATCACTGGCAGCGGAAGAATATACGCGCGAGTTACACTCCATAAACAATGCTAACGTTGAAAGCGCCGAGAATTGGGTTTGATTTTTTCGTTATCCACTTGACAGGACCGCACGGAATAACGGATCCTAACCGCTCGGTTTCTAGTTTATGTGTTTAAAACGACACATCACTGCGTGGGAATGTGTAGCGTGACACACACTCGTACTGGAAGTGAGAAAGACGGAGCTGCATTGGCATAAACTTGAATATGTGATTGACAGCTGGTTAGGAATTTGCAGGTCAGCTTCTCGGTATGAACTATCAACTGTGGTCGTGTTTTTGTTTTTTTTGCTCTGCTGTTATAAGTGGCTTTTGACCCGCAGGGTGACGTTATCATTATGCTAAGTGGTCTGGCCGTTCTAGTTTTAACCCGTAAAATGTTGTGATGTTATGTTGTCATTAAGCGATGAACCACATGCTTCAAAATGACTGTTGTGTTGTTGTGTAACCCGAGTAGTCAGCTACTAGGCTGTGGGGCAGGTGATAATTATGGTGAATCATTTCAGTCCAAATCATATATAATCAGGCGGTCTGTTCTTTTGTAACTAACCTGTTTTTAAACGAGTCAAACGGTAACTCTTGATTATAATAGTTTATTCACTTGGATGTGATGCGTGTTTGAAAACAATTTCTCGTGAATAAGATAATGACTACAACACTTGGTGGCAGCAATGGAAGCTGCTCCTTTGAGTTTGAATGTGTCATTCACACATAAGCCTGTTGAGCTGAAGACTATATGTGAAGTCACAGTATTTATCAATAAATGTAGACTGTATTGCTTGGTTTTTTGGGTGAATAAATGCTTTGCATTTTTAATAGAAGGTAAGGTAGGTGCTACTAATTATTGATTTATTATTCTCATCTTTATCTTATTTTATCAAATGCTGTGTTAATCCCATTTTTGGAAAAGCTAATTATGGCCAGTGTTATTTTAGTATAATTGTGATAATATAATATTTTTTCATTACTCTTTTAATTAATTTTGTTTCATGTCATTTTTAGTAATAAAATTACTAAATATTTTATTTCAAACTAAATTAAAATTACTTCCTTGGTAGCTAGCGGAGTATAATATTTAATGTTTTTTTTGGGATTTGAGATCAAATAATTTTTTGTTGTTTTAGGTTTCTGCAGTAACTGATTCAGTCATACTATTTCTCCGTCTATACAATATCAGTTACTATTTCCGTGCCATAGAACCTCATAAGCTTTTTGTGATCTAGTTAAGATGTACTTCAGACTCTCTCAGTCTGTCTTTCTGTCTACACCCCCTGTTCACAGACATGTACACACAATTGCTGGAGTCATTGTGACCCGTTCTGTTGGAGATTTATTTCCCTTCAGAAACTGCCGCAGCAGTCCTAAATTCATTTCGGTGTCAGAATGACTGAACTTTGAACCCTTGATGATTATAACCTAAGGAATGCACTTGTTTGTTCTCTCTCTCTCTCTCTCGCTCTGTTCTGTTTCCCTTATTTCCAACCACCAGTGGTCAACACTCTGTAATTGAATTCCAGTGAATTTAGTCATTATAGTTTTGTATGATTCACCTTTCCCAATTCCCATAAATATAAAAAATTCCAAAAGAGAAGTAAATGTGTGGCCTAAAAATTTAATTATAAGGAAGTATAAGCATTTGGTGGGACAGACATGTTTCAGATGTCCTTTCTTTTAAATAACCTTGGCTCAGATTTGCAGTGTAATGTCAATCTTTGAGAAAACAGCCTTGTTCAAGCAGACTACTATATATTTAGAGGTAGTGTTTTTGTGTAACGTCTTCATTAAGAGTACAGCGATTCTTAAAGACCAGAAGTGTATCTTATTAAAGGAACTATTATCTTATTTACCCATTCTCTTTTTTTGCTTTGTGGTAACAGCACAGATCTGTTAGCATTACGTTAGGTCCACCTCATCAGTTTAAAGAATGCACTGATGTGAATCTAGTAATTACACTTGCATGTTTACCTTCTCCTGATCTGCTAACCTACCATTAAGACTTTACCTGTGAGTTGCCAAGACAGACACCTGGCTAATGATTCATTGACCTCAGAGCTATAAGAGAGAGTCCTCTCCATTTACTTCTCTATCTCTCTCCACCCCTTTCCCCCTTCTGTCACATTCTCAAACAGCCTTGCAATATAGGTCAACATGCAAAGTCATTGCTATAACAGTTGATTTGGCAGCAGTGTATTTTAAATTAAAATAATTTATGAAATTTATAAAATATGTTTATATAATATATATATATATATATATATATATATATATATATATATATATATATATATATATACACACACACACCTACATAAAACATGCACAAAGCACATTTGCATTTGTGGTGAATGAGAGTGTTGCGCAAGACCAAAATTATTTGGCACATCTTGCATATGCGATAGATTCAGTATTATTTTTACATGGTTTATCTTATTAATAACGAATATTACTTTCATTATTTTTCTTTTATACTTTATATATTTTTTTCCTTTTCTGCGCTTCTGAATACCATGTGGGTGTAATATACATTTATAATTTCTATAATGTTTGCAAGTACTTTTTATTTATGTATTCTAGGTATTCTACATGATTTCTGAATGTGCCTAACATACACCAATGCAACTAATTGTTTGTTTTTTCTAGCAACAATGCAGTTTTGACCCAGTGCAACTTATAGGCAGGTGCATCTTATTTTCCGGAGAATTCAGTAATCATTATGATGCTGTTTCACAAAAATTAAGTATGCAAAACTCAAATTTTAGTAAATTCTTGATTTGCTGACATCTTAGGCTAAGTATGCTTAATATTATCATATTTAAGTTGATTTAAAATGTTCAACCTATTTTTTTCAGAGCCTCACCCCTTAAATATTGCTTTTTAAGACAACTTTACAGACAAATTTCATGGTTTATTCTATCTCATGCTGTTCTGTTCATATAGCTGTTAAAAGCAAAACATGTATGAATCGATGACTTGATCAACCAAGAGAAGGCTTAAACCTCTCTTTGCAGTGTTGAGACTTGATGTTTGATTCAGAGTAAGCAGTATGTGTTTGTGTATGCGTACGAGTGCACGTTTATGCACATGATGCAGGTGTCTCCTCTATGTGTCCTTACTGCCTGGGAGATGATCTTTTCAGTTCAGCACGATTGTCCTCACCAATGATATATTGTTTCTTAAAGTTACTTTCAGTTGCTTACAGTCAATTGTTAAAACACTTAGCATGTGCCTGGGGTGAGTCACAACAGTTTGTGTTAATGTTTTTAAAAGACATATAGATGTGAATCTTGATATGCCAGTAGTGTGCATCTGTGGTGTTTGTGGTTGCAGGGTCGATAAAGAAATCACAGTGAAACACAAGGAGCTGACTGTTCTCCCTGGGGCATTAAGCAGTCAGTAAGCAGGCAGAGCTGACTGACTCTGGACTGCTCAGATAATCTCCGCTGTTTAGTCCCATTATGGCACCACTAGTTGTGTTATGCTGGAATGTTGTAGCCAGCAAAGTGTTTGCTAAAAAAACTCTCCGTCTCTGTGAGTTTCCAAAATTATATCTTGGGATTAAGAACAGGTGTGTGACAGTGTCAATATGGTAAGACCAGGATGAAGAGCACAAATTATTCTTTGCATTGGTGTGGCAGCTAATATTATTTATGGACCGTAAGCATGCTTTATGCACTTCTGCTAACTCCAAATTCCATCCTTGAAATGCACATTTCAAAGTAAAATAATTTTTCAGAGAAACATAACATATAACACATAACATGCTTCCTAAATATCTACAAACATATCATTTAGAAGAGTCAAAAACGTACACCTAAAACCTTTGTGATCAGAAAATACAGTACAAGATTTTTTCCATATTATCGTGGTTAAGAGCAGATCTATGCAAGCCATTAGCATTTTTTTTCTTTTTTGTAAATTAATTTAAAAGTAATGGACATGCATGAAGTTATATTTAGAAAATTTCAAAAAATGCTAGTTATTTACATTTAAAGACCATTTTAATGTATCTTGTTGGCAGTGGATATTTACACTCCACAGTGTCAGTGGAACTCCACCCACCAATGTGTGAATGGGGTAGTGAACATTACAAAAGATGTCATCTCTAGTAGCTCAGATGCGCCATACTCATTTTGACGCGATCGAATATTTGCTATGGTTCCATTCGACAATGTGCAATTGCAAACAGGGCCTTACTTTTTCTTACTTTGGCCAAAAAGGTCTTTGTTACCTTCATAACACTTTCAGAAACCCTCTATCTGAAAAATCACATTTTCAAAAAATTCTTTAAAATATTTTTGAGTATAAAGGCTGAGCATCATCTTTTTTTTTTTGATATTACCACTACTACTTTACTAATAAGGATTTGTTTTACCTAGAAAAAAAAACCTGCAACATTGTTTTAGAATATAAATGCCATTTATATGACAGTTGTTATAATGTATTATAATGTATGTTCGTGTTGATGATGCATAGACATTGCAGCATATATCATCTGGCAGTGACGTAACCAGAGAGACTGACTTAAGCAATAACTATGATAGAGGGAGAGTATCAGAGTGGTCAGCCGGGCTGTGCGCACTCTGAAAGACACTAAACTAATTAAAGGAGAAAGAAACTGTGCTAAGCTATCGTACCGCCTCTTTGCTAGCTAGAAACTGTGCATTTGTAAGTAGATGTTGTTTGACTCAGTCTGGAACATTGGACCCTGCTGTAGTTGAATTTGCCTGTGACTCATACCATCCAATTTACAGTACCAAGAAGCCTTTGTGACACATGGCTCCTCCCTTGTACAGGGGCCCTTCCTCAAGAGACAGCCTCTATAGCAGCATGTCATTGGAATTGTGAACTGGATGAGGGAGTTATGAATACCATGTGAGGGAGTTCTCATAGGGAAGGAAGCCTTACTACTCGGTCAAGGAAGTTTTTAGTGAATGGCAGGGTGGAGTGTCTGTATGTGTTTGGTGCTTCCTCTAAAATAGCTTTTGAATTTGTGTTTGCATTTTTAAAACCATTTCTCAAGTCTGCTTGTTGTTTGTACTGAAATTCAAGTCTCAAAAAATACTAAAACAATAGGTGTCACAGGTTTTAATTAACACAGGAAGTGTTGTTGCATAAGTAAAGACCACAGGAAGACGTGTGTAATGCATGCAGGTTTTTTTTTTTTTTTTTTGCAGCTATGTTTTTACAAATGCCAGCTGAATGCGTAGACGAATATACAGTAGGTTGCCATTTGCAGTATTTAGGGATATTTTGCCTGTTGTATTATGTGTACAGTTGTTTCACCAGACACCATATTGATTAGATGGTGAATCTGATATGGAGATCTACTAGTATGCTTTATTTATTATTAAGCCTTTTATTCCTTTCTGCTTTCAAACATTAATTCTTTATCTCAGGGTGCTATGCTAACAAATTCTGGCTAGGAGCACTTTGACGCTTACTGGTTCTTTATTGGTAATGCTTTTTTTATGGAAGTCCTAATCAGGATGTTTATAAATAAGTACATTTACCCAGTAGCTCAAACGTATTAAATGAAGGCAGACGTTAAATGTGCATTAATCAGATTAATAATGCGATTATGTGGAATGCTCGAATTTTGAATATTCATTAAATTACTTGGTAAACGGCTCCAAGAAGTTTACCAAGCAACATCTGCCCGAATCGATTAATATTCACACCCTGTACCATAATTTTGCTTCAGACATGCATGTATTATGCGTTTGTGCTAGAAAAGAACAGGCTGTCGCGATAACCTCACAATCTCAAAATACAGTGCTATCGACGAGCATAACAGCAGAGGTATGCAACAACCGCAGCAAATGCTCTATTTGCTAGTTTTCTTTTTTGTAAGGTTTCTCACTTCTCGATTTACATTTTGTGCGTGTGTAGATTACTTGATATTAGCAATGAAAACGTGTACCATGTTGATTTGTACAAATGTTCAGTAAATTTCCACGTAACAAGCCTAAACGGAGATCGACTGATCGAGTGCGATTACCCGCATCTGTCCTTCAGGCGTATTTGTGGAAGTCATGTCCAAGTAAACCGAAATCTGTTATATCATTGACGCATTGCTGGTCAACAGTACGTTTAATTAAAACTATCTTTGAATGAAATCTGCAATTTTGAATGTATAGTTGAATGAACAGTTTAAAATCTCTCTTGCCTCCATCTTGTGGCATAGCAATGAAACTACATTGACTGACAGCCCGTCTAGAACTTACAGTTGAAATATCAGCAGAAGAAGCTATCCAGTCAGATTCGAGGATTAGAATCTTTTAACTTATGGCTCGTTTCCATTGAGCAGTAAGGTACGCAATTATGTCCGTTTCCATTGTAAATGGTACCAAAATAGTGAACCGTACCATACCACTTTTTGGTACCCTTCTGTTTAGTTCACTTCCTTTTTCGATTTAGATCCTATATGCTTGGTAATACTGCATTTCACGCTGTAAAGAAATATTTAGAAAATATTTGAAAAAGATGTATTGCTGTAATGGCAACTCATCCTATCCCCAGTTACTCCAGTCCCTGTACCTTTGAACTTTGCAGTGTATATATTAATTATGTTAATTAATTCCCAAAATAGTTGCAGCCCTCCAGGAATTTGTAAATGTTTTTATTCCTGTGATGGCAAAGCTGACTTTTCAGCTTCCATCACTGACATGAGTGTATATATTAATCCTATTAAAATGTATGTTAATCAGTTCTTAAAATAGGTCCTGATGGAATGTATGTTGTGTGCCTTGCCCTTTCGATCTCCCACAGAATCTAACCTTTATACTCACTGGCTGTACTGTTTTTGTTTTTACCTGCAGGTGTGAATGTGTCATCAATGACCTCTCGCTCTCTTTCTGTCCCTGCAGGTGTGTGTGGAGGAGTCTATGTATCGGTATGGAGTATTGTGCCGACAGCAAACTGGATGACAGGGAGTGCAGACAAGCCTCGCATGCTCACACACTAATCACTGGTGTACAGTGACTGTTGCTGCAGACTTCAACAGGATTCCATCCTTTCTATGATTTTATTTCTTTAAGCTGGACTCTTTATTTCTTGATTTTTGGACGCCTTTTGTGAGCCGCCTTACCCCCTTCCCCTTTTCCCTTTTCTCTCCCTCTCCACACTTTTCTTCCCTCTCTCCCTTTATTCTTTCCCTGTTGACGTTTTGATCAAATTTGGATCAGCTTATGTGCTAAAATGAGCTGGCTGAGTCGTTTAACTCCAAGAGGTCCAGGCACTCGGACCGGTCGACATGCAGCTCCATCCAGCCCATGCACTGCCGACCCTGAGACTTGTCTTATGGTGTTTGAAAACCACTGGAGACAGGTGAGACACAGCATAGTTGTGTTTTCCTTCTAGATAATTGTGTAAATAATCTGCATGTAAATAAAATTTTTAAAGTGTTAAAGATGTTTGAACTATCAGTCAAAAGACAGAGGGGCATGTATTTGGTTGTATGCAACAGGGTTTTCATCAAATTTAGATTGATAAACGGAGAGCTTATGAATTCATTTGTGAAACATAATAATGTGTGTGGGCTTTTTAGGGTTAAAATAAATGCTCTGCATGCTGCTCTGATGAAAAGGCTCATAGTTGTCTTTCCATATTAATGTCAATCATTTTTTATTTGCTTGGTTTGTGATTTGGAAATGTTTTATGTGAAAACATTCTTTTATAGTTTTATGTCTTTATGTCATGTCAGTTCAAATGTAATACATGCAGTAGGTACACCCACACATCAACAGGTTTTCCTCCTTTATGTACTTCAGTGCTATCTTATTTGGATTATTTTCCACTACGTCAATACAGACACCTATCCCTCTTTGACCTTGCCGCAAATATAGTTTAACTTTTTTCTTTGTCTTTTTGTCAGGTGTCAGGGGTGTTGAAACACAGAGAGTCTTCAGTGGGTGGTTATGCCGACGATCTCACTGCAGTTCGCAATCACACAGATCAGATGCTGTGCCTGTTAGCTGAAGAGAGACCAGCAGGGGGAGACATTGAATCACCAGGTTAAAACACTCTCCTGTGAGCTCGTTGGAGCATATGTTTGTGCTGTTTTTATATTTTAGCGCGGTGTGTTAGAGGGTGTTGTATGTAACAGTGGATTGTGAAATTTCTGCAGCAAAGGGTCCTATTCTGGAGATGGTGGTGGCAGAGAACATCCTTGATGAGTTGGTACAATGGCATTTGCGCCGTGGTCTGGATCCAGACAGCCAGTTGGAGCTGTTGAAATTGTTTGAGATGCTGATCGGACAGTCACATCAGCCCCTGCTCCTGCACAGTGCAGTGCTACAACCGCTCCTAAGCCTGCTGGGAGCATGTGTGGATCCCCAGCTGGGTTGCCCTGCTGCTCTAGAGTCCAGCCTCGTACTGCTGCTAAATCAGGTGTTTGACCGGAAGATTCCGACACCTGTTTGAACAATTAACTGTTAGTCATGAGCAGGCCTACACATAACCTTTTTATTATTATTATTATTATTATTATTATTAGTTTAGTTCTTGCAAATCATTTATAAATATCTATTATTAAAAATAATATATAAATATGTATTATAACTAATACATTTGAATTGATCTTAGAACTTGGTTAGGGTCATTTCCCTGTAATTTGATTTGATTTTGAAATTATGTTTTGGGTTGGGGTAGAGATAGGGTTAGAACTAACTTATTTTTCTGACAGGAATGTCTTTCCATGACCAGACAAATATTCAGTAAAATTAGAATATGTGATTACAAACAACACAGAAACTAAATTCCATGATGGTCGTATTAAGAGTCAAAATATTTGATAGATCCTAACATAAACCATTCAACCATTCATTTTTCAGTTCTCCACACAAATGAGGAGTAAAGGCTAATTAGTTGCAAATGTTCTGTGTGTATGTTTTTTTCCCTTTAATGAGAATACTCTATTAGTTATTGGAAAAAGCAGGCCAAAAATGTAATAGGAGCCCAAGCATAAAGGGCACATCCAGCTGTACTGTGATTTTGTGCATAGTAAAATGTGTTTTCCTAATTTGTAACTGAATAATGTTTGTTTGTGTCAGGTATGTGTGTGCATGGCGAAGGAAACTGCAGTTTTGGAGTTGATATTTAGGTGTGGACCTGTACAGCAGGGTCCCACTAACCTGCTGATCTTCTCCCTGTTGGTGCCGTTTATACATCGAGATGGCTCTCTGGGGCAGCAGGCCCGTGACGCGCTGCTGCTCGTCATGGCAACCTCTGCCAGCAACCACGCTGTTGCACGTCACATCGCAGAGAACTCCTACTTCTGCCCAGTAAGCATGAGTGTGTTGTTGATGTGTGTGCGTGCTTAAAATTTTTATAGTACGTTAATCGCAAAATAAATTTGACAGTGAAAATACAAAAAAAGATTATTTAAAGCTATTTTTGTGTTAAGGAAGTATTAAGTAGACATTTAAAAATTGGTCTAACATAAACTTGAGCAAAAAACGGATAACATTGTGTTAGAAATATAATGCAAAAATAGCTTCTTCTTTACGGAACTGCTCTATCCCTATGTGAGACAAAACCTCATACTGGGGCATTTTTACCTTGAATTTTAGGCCATTTTTAGGCTCATGGTAATTTTCCAAATCATAGTGATCATCCCTATTCCCTTGTTAGTGGGTACTTTGGAGTGAACAGAGCATGTGCATTATGTAGTCATTTGGAATGCACTTGTCCAAGGGGCCGATGTAATTTCCTTATTATCTTCAGCTAGGATGTTCCTTTGACAGCGAATGCAGCACGATGTACATCAGCAGATGTTGCTGTTTTATTATAATAAATGTCTTTTTATGGTTGTTACCATAACTGTTGCAAATAAACATACATTTTACCTTTAAAAATGTTTTTAAAATATGTTAAAATATTAAAACTAATAAATATAAAACTTGTTTTATTATATAAATTATTTTATCAATGCATCCACTCCTTAACGAATCTTCTGACACACACCGTGCTATATTCATTATTAGAACATCTCAGCTGGATAAAATAATGAAATTACATCACTTCCTTTGACAAGTGCACTACAAATGACTAAATAATGGCACAAACATGCTCTGTTCCCACTAACAAGTAGATAAGGATGGTTTCTTTGATGATTAATAAAATGACCATGAATTGTATAATGCATGATATGCAAATTGTTAAACCCTTATAATTAAAATGTTGCTTGTTTATTTCTTGAGTGCCTCGTGGAGCTGTTTCAGTGGAGATGTAAAATCCTGTAGTAATTTTCTCTGGGTTGTATTGGCTACTGTAAAGTGAAAAGGCCATTTGTCTTTTGCTCAGTTGGGTTCAGTGGATGTGCTACTTTCCTCTCCTCTGTCCTCTTTTCTCTTGAGAATAATATGAGCGTTCATCTGACCCACTTAACACAAGCGAATGGAGGTCTCATCTAGGACTTCATTCTGCTGCAGTGCCTCTCAACATTTTCCTCTTTTCCCACTTTATTTATTTATTTTTTTACTTTGTGTCAAATATGTCTATTTTTATACTAGAGACACATAGGTCTAGCTGGTACGCTCTTTGGTGGCCTGTTTTGTGGCTCTAAAGACAGTGATGGTGAAGTTCCAGATATAAAACTAGCTGTGATTTGAATGACCAGGGCTAGTTTGACCATACTTAAACACCTTAATGTTCACATTTGAAAATCCAGTCATCTCATCCATATTGTTGAGCTTTGACAATCCAGTAATTAAAAAGAAATCCCTATGGCCTAAATTTAGCAGAATTTCCATTAATATATCATTGTTCCTCACCAAGACGTTGGAGTAACAATAACTGTGCTTGAAAAAGTTTAGCAAAAAAAAGGAAGATTTTGAGTATGTATTTTAACACAATGTGTTATCATGCAGGGTATAGCGGCATTGAACTTAATACATTTATTTTTTTGCAACTTGTCAAATGTATAGGCCTCATTTGCTTTGCTTTCCGATGTGCATATTGCAAATGTTCAGTTTAGGTTTAAAATGCAGAAATTGCTTGGTGAACTGTATGAAATAATGTTGGCACCTACTGTTTTGTTTCCCAGGTGCTAGCGACAGGGCTGAGTGGACTGTATTCATCCCTGCCACGAAAGATTGAGGTACGGGGCGACGACTGGCATGCCCTGCGGAGGGAGGACTGGATGGGCGTCTCCTCTTTAGTGCTGTTCATGAACAGTCTTGAATTCTGTAACGCTGTAGTGCAGGTGGCACACCCTCTTGTGCGCTGCCAACTCCTTGACTACCTCCACAACGGCTTCCTGGTTCCAGTCATGGGCCCCGCTCTGCACAAGGTGAACCACACTGAACTGGGCTGAAGATGTGAGCCATATTTGGCATAAATGGCAGTTTCTGTGTTCATTCATTATAAAACAATATTTTGCATAGTATTCGTTTTCTCTAATTTTGATTTCTTCTCTCTTTCTCTTTCATGGTTGCTCTGTTAGTCGTCAGTGGATGAGATGATAGCAAGCACGGCATATCTGGACTTGTTTTTACGCAGTATCACAGAAACTTCCCTCCTTAAGACCTTTCTGCGCTTCATTTTATTGCATCGCCATGACAACGACACCATCCTTGATACACTACTCACACGCATCAGCAGCAATTCACGGGTTAGTTTGGCACATTCTACAGCTGGGGTGCATTTATAGATAGAAAAGACACTTTTGTCAGTGCTGTTGGCTTAGCATTGAAGAAGCATGATATTCCTGGGAATGTGGAGTGACTAAAGTTGCATTGCTTTTTTTTTTCTCTCTCTTTGAAGCTGTGCATGGTCTCTCTGAGTCTGTTCAAGACGTTGCTCAGTCTCAACTGTGAAGACCTCATGCTCCAGCTTGTTCTCAGGTATTTTGTGTGCTTGGGTGTGTAAATCAGTTTTCAGTCAAGAAAGCCTACAAAATAAACTTTGGCTGTTTATAGATGATTTGGACAATGCATTTTGCAAATAGACCAAAGTTAAAGGTTTTGGATTAGTAAAATTTAAACAAAATAAAAAATTAAATACTTTTATTACACAATGATTTGTTTAGTTGATCAAAAGTGACCGTAAAGACATAATGTTACAAATGATTAATAATATTTTAAATAAATTATTGTCACAGTCTCCACCAAAAATGTATAAAGATTTCAACGTGGATGAAGATAATAATAAATGTCAAACCAACATATTACTGTAATTTGTGGGCCATGTGACATATATTAAATTGTGATAATTTGCACAGTAATACTGTTTTTACTGTATTTTTAATCAAATAAATGCAGACTTGGTGAGCATAATATACTCTTTATGTTAGTTACCTATTTTTTTTCTGTTACTAACGGTAGTGTAGATCACATGAGTGTATTGTATATAATTATATACAATTCACTCATATAGGCATTTGGTGGTGCTCATACCTGTTGAAAAGTGACTTTCAAGTTATTATTTGTGAAAAAAAAAAAAAAAAATTCAATGTTTGTCTCTAGGTATCTGTTGCCATGCACACATGTAATGCTAAGTCAGCGAAGGGCAGTCAGAGAAACGGACCTCTATGGCAAATCAGCTGACAAGTTCCTTTCCCTCATACCAGAATGCTGCCAAATCACTGCAGCACCCTCTGGTGAGCGGGATGATGAACCAGCCTTTTGGGGAAAAGGTAAGCCCGTGTCACATTTACAGACATGCTTTTAGACTGCACTTAAGTAAAATTGCTACTGTTCATGCCTACAAAATGTTTTTTGTCTCTCTATTTTTCCTATAGTGTTAGGTAGTCCCACCTCAGAGTCACCGGTGCACCCCAGACCTAGCACTCCTTCCCGTCTCGCTCTCTTTATTCGACAGCAAAGCTCAGGAGGTCAAGCCAACCCCCCCTCGTCTGGCTCGGAGAACGCTCCCTCTTCTCCTCGTGGTAGCATTTCCTCCCCTCTCTCTCCTGACAGCCCCATGCATCAACTCCAAGACGCTTCAGAAGGAGAGACTGGCTACCTGGAATACCTGCGCGATGCTCGGAAGGGTATTGAGCTCTGCTCCTGGGCCTGTCGAGACTGGTCAGCTCCTTACGATGGAGAAAATCCCTCTCCAAACTCTGCTTCTCCTCCACCTCCCCCTCCTACGTCTAACCCCTCCCTCAGTATGGTACAAGAGCATTTCTCCGTAATGGATCCTGCTCAGCAGAGGGCAGCAGTGGTGGCTGCAGCACGTGCCGAGTGGAGCAGTTCAGATCGAGATAGTGGAGAGTGGGATGTTACCATCAGCAAGAACTGTATCAGTCTCACACCCCGCAGTAAGAAACGGAGCCTTCTTCCTAGTTCTATACCTCTTCAGTCTTCTTCTACATCTATCTCTACAGAAATAACAGGTTCTGTGGAAACCGTATCCCAACACTCTCATTCAACATCTCATCCCGCACTCTATAATGGAACGGGGCAGGTGGAGCTCACAGACAGTGTGGACGATAGAATGGAAGTTAAGAAGGTGAAAAGGGACTCTGATGTAAATAACAGCATAGTGGAGACAGGGATGAATGGGTCGATGGGTATAGGCCCGGTTGACTACAATGATTTCCATGTAGGATCGGCAATGAAATCATCTCAGGTGCAGGTGAAGCCACATCTGCAACATCAAACCTCTGTGCCCTCTTCTGCCCAAGAGTGTCTACAAGGCGAAAGCCAGAGATTGTCTCCTGTTCCTACCTTGACTGATACTTCCACAGTTCCCCGTGAAAGCAGGGGTCCGGAGTCTGTTGAGCGTCTGATTGAGGAGTTGCTGGAGCGGGCGCCTTCGGAGCCATTGTCTGGAGACTCGAAATGCCAGGGAATAAGCATTGAGGCTTTTCACCAGGAGCTGAGGGAGCTGGAGGAACGTGTAAGGGAGAGGAGGGTTCTTTCACGCAGCTCGGAGGAGTCCTCTCGGGAATTTCGCACTGCTCCTGCTTCTAGCCTGACAGATGAGGAATGTCTTCCAGTGGAGACTGAGCAGCGCTCCGGTGAAACGAAGCCTGACAGCTCTGCCCCTGCGGTGTTTAGCCCTGCACGACCCCTCGGACAGCCTCTTGCTCAACCGTACACAGGTTCTCGATGTAGAGATGACCAAATTAAAGATTTGAGTGCTTATGTTACTTGTGCAAGTTCAGCAAGTGCTAACCATAAGTCACTGGTTCCGCTTCTCCCTCTGTGTAGGTCCATTTATAACAGTCCTGTTCAGTAAACTGGAGAGTATGATGCAGAACTCCCTATATGTGAACATTTTGCTGACGGGTGTTGTGTTCCAGCTGGCCTGTTACCCTCAGCCTCTCCTCCGCTCTTTCCTCCTCAACGCCAACATGGTGTTTCAGCCCAGTGTTAAATCACTCATTCAGGTAATGCAGCAATGTATAACGAAGAAGTATGACACATCCATCTGCATGACTGCTTTAATAAATAATATGCAAAGACTGAATCACTCTCAGTTGCTCTCTATTGGTTTGTAGGTTTTCTGATCAAAAATATCAAGTCAAAATTGATTTTAACTGTAAACTGAAATGTAAACTGCAAACTGTTAATGTTCTAGGAGTTAAGTTTAATTAAAATTTAATTTAATTAATTAAAATTTTAATTTGACTTGAACTTAAGTGTATAAACAAATGCTGTTCATAAAAAACCCCCCAAAAAATCACAAATGCTGATTTCTTTTCTTTGACTCCTTGTTTTTTCCTGCTCTTCAGGTGCTAGGATCAGTAAAAAATCGCATTGAAGCATTTGCAGCAGCACACGAGGATTTCCCTGCCATGTTAAGAAAGGCTCGCCGCTTTCTGATTGCAAGAGGAAAGTTAGACTGGTCCGACTCACCCATGGGAGTGCCCAACCTCCGTCGATCAGACTCATTAAGTAGGTAGATGAAAGGGAATTATCATTCTCAGGAACAAAAACAAGAGAAAATGGTTTTGTGACTTTTGATTTTATAAAGAATAATACACATATTTTAAGCCAAGCAATTGGGTATGATATAAATTCAGTGAGTAAAAAACAGTTTACTTCATTGGGTTTATATTGTAATGTAGTAAATAGTTGTAAATAGAGTGCATATCTCCCTTATACAACATGAGAAGCTATAAGGAGTAAACCATAGACTATTTTAATTAAGAGTCCTGTATTTCGGGCTTGTTTATAATTAAAAGTCTAGCATTATGCATATTTTTTTTTTCTGGATATTTTTGGTATTTTGTTTACACAAACTATAATAATTTAATTCAACATTCGCTCTGAGCCGCACAGTTACAAGAAGACATATCCAATATTTATCTAGTTTGTATAAATCAATTGGTGCTGTCAATCAATTAAAAAAAACCTGCACATGTTTGTAAATAAAGCTGGGTTATTAGTTTATTTTGGCTGCTATTACTTTAAGAGCTGAACATGACGTGGATCTGACATACGTTCCGCTTCTAAATAAAAGCAATTCTTATCATGAAAAAAAGACACAGAAGCAGCACATGGTAATGCACAAGGCATGTTAACTTCGTATTTTTCTGTGTTGCTTTTTTTCCTCCCATAGTTAAAAGCCGAAAACCATCTCTGGGCGATCTTATCCTGAGGCACACCAACAGTCCTACAAGAGCTCGACATGCAGCTCAGTTGGCCTTGGCACACGTGAGAGATGGAGGGCAGTCTCTGCACAGTGCTTTGTTTCGGGGTGGTGGAGCCAGTGGGGCCTCTGGCCTGGAGAAGCAGGCAGAGGCTCTAAGGGTGAAAAACGCAGTCTACTGTGCTGTTATTTTCTCCGAGTTTCTCAAAGAGCTAGCAGCTCTTGCACAGGAGCATGCCATAGCCCTGCCCTTCCCACCTAGTCAAGGCATTGAGGAATAACACCAGGCCAAAAGTTTCCTCTATATTTGCTTTATCCACTGTTCCTGGCACTGAGCTGTAGACTATGTATCCTTGAGATCTTTTTTTTTTTAAGGGACATAATGCACTCAAAAAGACAGGAAAAATCAGTTGATCATAAAGATGAAGAGAGAGGACATCTCTTGTTAATAATCTCATGTTCATAATGTAATTTTTTTTAATTGTACAGGACCATTTATCCATTAAGCTTTAGGAAATTGTGCATATAAATCTTGTATATAGTCTATATAAAATATCTATGTGTATAATGATTTTTGTACACTCAGAGAGACTTGCATCCTTTAAGCTGGAGGAATTTGGCCGGAAACTTGCACTCCCTACGTTTTTAAGTCACTTCAGAGACTAGCTAAAGTAGATTCACTACACACGGTTCTTTTAAACTTTTATGGGTGCAGAAGTGCCATTTACATTTTTAGCAATGTCGAATGGTTATTTTCTGTTTTATAGAAATATAGGTCTGTTAGATCGCACTAGGATAAATCAGAAATAATCATCTGGCCTTTTTTAAAGGACGAGATGTCAGATACTGTTTACTTATCAAAAGCTGGGCAATAAGTCCTCGGTATCGCAAAAGGATTTGCCTCTTTATTGACACATCTCTGAAAAACGAACGAGTGACAGAATGCTCAAGTTCTGCCAAACTCTAGCACAAATCTTCTTGTCCAACAGCTAGAGTGACGTTAGAACCCATAAAGAGGGGAGAGGGTTCATTTTCCTAGCCTCCGTCCCAATAAAAGCCTGACAAATTAAGCATAGATGGAAAGTTTCATTTTCCTTCTTGTGTCATGTCGCAGCAGCACAGTTTTAGGATGAGTTTCTGTTCATTTTAGGGAAATGCAAATGGTACATTCACCTAGCATGGCATTACATATCCTCTTAAGTGTTTTTGGGAAAGGCACTTATTTTTCTGCCCACAAAGATTTCCTGTATTGGATGTTAGCGTCCCTTTTGGCGTCTGACTAGGTGCTAATGTCTTAAATATTTGACTGGTATGAACAAAGAGAAGCTTGCTTAATAATTACTTGTCCCTTTAAGGAGTGAGCCAAGTTATGTGAATCATAAGCCATCTTAGTGTTGAATCAAAGTGTTTTTTTTTTTTTTCTGTTCATTACTTGATTTTGCTAGTGTTATGGCGCATGAGTGAATTCAGCCATGATGTGTGCATAGCGGAAACGCCACTTTTTAATTTTTTTTTATTGCCAAAATACTTCAGACACTTTAATTTTCAGAATGGAAGTTAGGATATGCATGCGCATAAGATTTGTGATTGTTTTTAAAAGTGAGTGTGCGTGTCTTTTTTTCAGTATCTTTTTTTTTTTTGCCCCTTGTGTCTTAAAAACTCTGAAATCATCCATCCAAGAGCTTTTATCATGCACAAGCCAGATGCGCATTACCTCAGTTTACTTAATTTTCTTTCCATGCAGTGTTCTTTCTGCTTCACTTGTGTTAATTCAGTAATTCTGTTCAATCAAATATGCTTTTTGATCAGTTTATAGTTGTAAGAGTAGACCATTCGAAAAGCAGTTAAATTGTCAATCCATCCATTTTCCCCTCCTTATCTATCCACCCATTCATAGAGGGTCTGTGTAGCACATTAGTGTGATGCTTCTCTGCTTTTGTTAGTTGAATATGAAATGTTTGGCATGTAAATTCCATATTTGAGGATAACGGTAGACCATGTTAGTGTCAAAAATAGTTTGTGCTTTATCTGAAACATGCTTTGATGTCTGTGTGGGTGAGAAAGGATAGAAAGGATAAAGAGCGAGAGGTTGAATACAGAAGCGGTACATATATGTTAGGGTTCAGTTATCTCTATGGAGACAGAGGTTATTATACTTCCGTTCAGTTTCTAAGTTAGAAATCAAATAGGCCTATACAACTGATGTGTCGTAAGATACCAATGCACAAGAAATGTCCATCGTTTTTATGATGCAATTATATGCCTGATGTGGAGCAGATAGCATGTTTTTTTTTTCCCTTTTTATACATACTTAAGTGTTTGGTATGATTTTGGAAATTGAAAAAAAAAAAAAAAAAAAAAAATCAGGAGCTCATTGATTGTGTATGCTTGTTATTGAAAAGTGTTTGTTTGATCAATATGCATTGCACAGTTTTTAAGTTGATTTTTCAGTATTTGATTTTTCTCTTGGTTTTTTTTCTCCACACTGTCCAGTTGTTTAAATGAAATGTTGACGTTGACAAGGACTTCTGCGGCTTGTTATCTATGCAAACTGGTTTCTGTGCGTTTCTGAATTAAATGAATATGGTTAAACCTTTGGGGACAAACACAAACTAACTTTACAATCGGGAACCCCGCTCTTCAATAATTGACTCATCCCTTATCAATTCAATAATCTACTGGACTGTATGGGAACTCATGCAAAGTGATGAATGTTATCAAAATATTTTTCTATATATAAAACGGAGGAGGAAAGTGGAACCGAATGGAGATTTAAATCAATGATAAAACCTTCAAAGACAAACACTAAAAGGGAATGTTTTTATTAATTTATAAATGTGTTACCTGGCAATACCTTTGACTTCTTTGTCTTTATTTCTGAGAAGTTTATAGAGGTGAGATTTTCTGTCATTTTGTTTTAATTAAGATGTGGTTGGTGGCAAATAACGTTAGAAATAATGATTACAAAATGCATATGAAATGTAAACAAAATAATCGCATCTCAAATGCACAAATTAGACTTGATCTGTTGCTTGGATTTAGATTAATTTTAAGGATTTAAAAAATAAATATGACGCTCTGTTTTGATCTGTATGTAGACTGGTTTTAAGCTGCAGATTAGATGACACCTTATATATTGGCTTGTCAGAAAAAATGACCCAGTTTCCTCTGAGCCATCATACTTATTGGGATTCTTTACCTCCCTATTTCTAGCTTTTTTTTGCTGATAGATGTCTTCACTGGGTAAAGAATCTGAGACTGACAATGCTGCTGTAATGAACAAATGTGTTTCATAAGCTTCGAGTCATGCAACAAAAATAGTCAGAAATTTAATTTTTTTAAATATTTTATATATATTTGTGTGTGTGTGTGTATTTATATTTATATGTATGAAAGAAATGTGAATTCACGTCTGTACGGTAGAGCATGCAGCTCAAACAAATTGCATGAAGAATATGGTTGAACTGGGTCACCAAAGGTCACTAGCAAGGACATTGGTTAATATAATGGGAATAAATACACAGCCTAAAGGATGTTTATTTACATTATAAACTTATATTTAATTATTGCAGGTTTGTGTAATATACTGAGTTTGTGTTTGATTCTTGATTTTATTCATTTAAGGAATACTGAATCTGTTTTCGTTCAAGTAAGATAAGTAATGGCATGTTGACACTGAAGGAAGAACAACAGTAGCTTAGCTTCATGTTTCTCCCAATTTCTCTCAACATGGCAACAGCTGTCAGTCAATATATGTGAATCAAAGTGAAATTAATTAAACTCCCATATACTCCCATTATAAAGAAATGTGTTACTTAAAAAGGTAATTTTATTAGCTAAGTATCTTATTTTGCCCCCAGACAGCTGTTGATAATGTTTATCGAGCACCGAATAATTTCTGAAGGATCATGAATCAAATGGGTTCACTACACAGATGTGGCAAACCGTATCAAGTACGTGATTTTTTTTTTACGTTATTGTAAAGTTTAACTCATGTAACGTTAGCCATGTGCAAGAAGGCATTTCATTACAAGAACCCCTGCAGAAGCAAGCACTGATGCTGTGAACCTCTGCGGTCTCTGGGCTTTATCAGATGTCTTGATTAATTCAATTCACTTCAGAGATGTATGAAGAGCACACTTTGATATACCTACAGCCAGTATCTGCGTAACGCGGAAGGTCCTCAAACTCCCACGATTGGCATCTTGTTGATTAGACATGTGACTCACGGAGCTGCTTATCCAATAGCTGAACTTTATTTTCTTATGTCAGATTGAATCTGTTCTGTAGTCAGCTAGCTGAAAGCATTATCAAGATTTGCAATTGCTTGCTTGTTAATAATTCGTAATTAAATTCATAAAAAATAAATAAATACCCAAGAATTTATTACTGCAAGGATTCTATATATCCAAATTGATTGAGGAAAATTATAATGTAGAAAAGTACAAAATTAGAGCAATTTCAATTCAGTGCTTGATTGGCCCTGTATGTGCAATATGGTTTGCTCTTCTTGAATGTATAAGGTGCAGGTTCTAAAACTCATTTAAGTTTACATTGTGACAAATAAATACCTATACATTTGGAATATGGTGAACTCATTGTGCATGTTCATTTTATACCTCACACACCACCATGGTTAATTTATTTAGTTCTGTACCGTTCCCTAGCAACGGTGGGACAACTAGCAAGAGAAGAAAAATCGAATGCTTGTGGAAGAGGAGGGTAGTGACAGAGGAGCAGGTGACAGCCGCAGGTAAGACTTTCAACTTCAGTTCAGTTTTTTAGAATTAAAGACCAAATATTTATTTTATTATTATTTAACGGTCAAGTATCATTTTTGTTAAATTTATGTTGAACACAGCTTTTCTTCTAATTGATTTATTTATTTAAAGTTGCTAATAGTATATAAAAAGAATAAGTTTTTAATGATTTACAATAGTTTTAAAGAGCAGTTAATGAATTACTTGCGTTACATTTTTTTGGTTATAAATAAGCAATTGGAAACTATTTGTAATGTTATCTGACACTGCCAGTTTGCAATTTGTTTAGTGGAGTTATATTTATAGTAAATTGCTTTTTGCATGAAGATAGATTTAGTTTGCTATAGTAACTGTTTTTGCTTAAAAAATAGTTTATTGCTTTTGTTTACTGTCCTTCCTTTGTGAAGCCAATACGCAGAGTTCATCTGCAGCAGCCTCATAGATAATGTAAGAAGTAACTTGAGAGGATACCTACAGAAGAGACACAGGAGAACACA
Organism: Puntigrus tetrazona; assembly: GCF_018831695.1. Classification (NCBI taxonomy): domain Eukaryota; kingdom Metazoa; phylum Chordata; class Actinopteri; order Cypriniformes; family Cyprinidae; genus Puntigrus; species Puntigrus tetrazona. The sequence goes on along the minus strand of NC_056707.1, from coordinate 16,003,775 downwards.
CAAACACTTGCACCATATCAGATGACTTTGCATGCAGTATTACAATTATGCAAATGTCTGTTCCCATTTCTACTGCAATGAAATGGTTTAATCTCCAGTTTTCTAAATTAGCATATGAAGAAGTTCACCAAGACTTATAGACAGCACTGGCATTCTTTTTTTTCAAAGATGATAAATCTTCTTAGACTGAATGCTATTACAATTGCACATATTTTTTTTAAACTACACACAGAGAAAATGTTGCTGACTTGGCAAAAGGAATGACTTGGAATAGTCCCTTATGTCATTATTTCAGATATTCTCCTGCTTGGAATGTCTTGCTGACATCTAGATTTCTACCTTGTCCCTTGTCTCTTTTATACCGTTGTCTCTCAAACTGAACCAATCAGGACTAGTGCTGTAAAATAGTATTGCATAAAGTAAGCCCTGTCTCAAATTGTGTGGGAATTATGGGAAATATTGTACTACATTACACAATTTTGCCAATAAGCTTTTCTTAAATTGTTGTGTATTGCTACTCATAATACTTATAGAATGCAGTTTTTTTTTTTTTTTTTTTTTTTTTTTTTTTTTTTTTTTTTTTTACAAATCTAAAAGCAATGTTTATCATTCATCTCATGTATGCACTGCTATCAAACGATATTCACGGCATGAATATTCATGTACTCTGATAATAACCTAATTTTCTTTACTTGCTGTAACTCTTCCTCCCACTACACACGCACACGTTGGGCTCGAATGCTTTAAACTTCATCATGAATTAAGTATTAGAGCGTTGTGCTGATGTGTAGCCTGATGTCACACTGGGCCTGAAGGGACCTGAAGAGCTGAGATAGAAATGTGCAGAGTGAGAATACAAGTGAGCAAGGGAGAGCAAGTGCACTTCTCAGTTTTGCGATGACATTTTTTTTTTCTTTTTAGTCTGTCTTTTGCCTCCCACATATATGCTGTCCTCCTTCGTTCACTGCCTGCCTGCCTGAATTTGAAATGCTAATAATCTCCTCAGTGCTAGAAATATTCTGACTCTCTTTCTTCTATCTGTCTCTCCCTCTCCTTTGCTCATATTTGTCTGTCTGCCACACTTTCTCTGTGTGTTTTTCAGTAGTCTTCCTCTAGCCATTCCTTGGTTCCCTCGATTCATCAGTTCTGTTAGAGTTTCTCGGCTTTCTATCTGTCAGTCAAGGTCAAAGTTTTGTTTATCACATGCACATCAGTATAGTAGGAAAGGGATACTTTCTTTGCAACTATTAAATAGAGTAAGCAATAAAAGAAGTAATAATAATGATAACACTAAAGAGTAAATAAATAATCAGCAGCACAAGAATGTGATCCATATATAGCTGATAGACACGAAAAATAAAGGCAGTCAGAAAAGGCAAACAAAAAGCGCATAGTTTGTTCCCTGGTTTTGTTTCACTGTTTGCCCTCTCAAATGTGCTCAGCAACTGTTCTGCAAGACAGCAAACCATATCAAATTCCAGAAGTAAGCCGCTTAAGGTTTCCTACTTACAGTCAGTACAACAGACTGAAACAATGGCTTGAGTGTTGTGTTGTTATCTCCAAGAAACATCTTAGCTAAGACAATAAAAAGGGTAAGATGAAACAACTTTTTCAAAAACCTTTTTTGCTTCTTTGGTTGATTTGTTTAAATGTTTTAATATTCCTGAAGTTATAATCCAGCATATATTTTGATGTAAAAACTGCTGTCAACAGTTATAACGTTGTTGTATCAGAGTGAACTTACATGCACTACTGTCACCTCAACACTTATTTTAAAATAGTCAGCACATTATTGTTATTAATATATAATTATATGTGAAGGTAATTATAATAATTACTCCATTGTGCAATTATATAATTGGTGTATTTATTTTACATTTTTTATGCTATTGTTATTATGTCATTATGTTGTCGTGGCTGCTGTTGTCATGAATTTGGTTGCAGCAAAGCATCTCCTTTTTCTTAAACTGTAAAGAAAGTATTGAGATTGCATGACTGCTTGACCTGAAAAGTACATTATGGTGTTTTATTCACACAAGTCATATATGTCTTTGCATTTTGTTTGTTTTGTGCTTTCATGTCATACTATGATATTTTCAAGTATATTGATTAAATTGATGTCAGTAACATAGTCTTTTATGAGTCTTTTCTAGTGTTATGAAGCTAATTTTTCTAATGGTCTCAGTATTAATCCGTCTTTTTCTATAACTCTCCTAAAAGGTTCAAGCCTTCTCAATAGCATCAACAAATTCTCTGCAAAGATGTCTACTGGATCTCCAGTGAGCAACAAGACTTCCCCTAGCACATCTCCACAGCCTCCTCTAAGCCCATCAGCACAATCAGACACAGAAGGTCATGAGGACTCAAAACCTACTCCTGCAGCCTCTTCATTTTCCTTACCTTGTTGGGCTACCCAGGCCCTATGTGATTTAGCAAGATGTGAAACAGACCTCAGGCGACTAAGAGAGCAACAAGTGACTGAAGCACAGTCAGTAGGTCGAGGTGTGGAGCGTGCACTGCTTGGAGCACAAAGGGAGGAGCGTCGTCTACTGGAAAGGGTAGAACAAGATCACAGGGACCTACAGCTCAGACTGGAACAGGTGCAGAGGGACAATGGAGCAGCCATAAGGGTTGGACAAAAATTGGTTGACCAGCGGTTATATAAAGTCATTAAACTTAGAGAGATAATAAAGATATGTGGTGATTGTAATAAAGATCGAGAGGGGGATCTGAAGCGGGACCAGCTTCTTAAGGGCGTTCAAGAACTAGTCCAACCTTGGGAAGTCTCACTTACTCTCAAACGTGTGTCTTTTAAGCCAAGTGCCCAACCAAACGCTGTAACTTTTGGTGAAATCAATGTACAAGACCACTACATCCATTTTCCTGTTGGAGGCTGTGGGCCGCAGGGGCAGTTGTGTTCCCTCCATGCCAATGAAGCACGCGGTGGGGCTCATGTCAGTGGAGAGGGCCAGAGCACACCTGCTGGAACAAGTCCTTTGCAAAACCAAGTCTTATCTCCTGGGCCTAACCCAAGGCACTCAACAACTAGTAGTGGGAACTTGAGGGTTGTCCGGAAGCTCCGTTTGTCAGCCCGAAGTGATGAAGAATCAGGGGAAGAGGTGAAACGTCAGTCCCCACAACTGCGTCAAAGATCTCCTAAACAAGTCCTACGTGAAAGGGATTCATCACAGGAGGATGAGTGTGAATCTCCTTCATCTGAATGCAAAGGAGATGAGCTCTTTTTGGCTGTACCATCACTTAGTCATGGCGAGGCAGAGGGTCAGGATTTTGCCCATGTACAAAATGGACCAATCACACAGTTTGCTTCACAGAGAGCAAGAAGGCAACGAGAACTCTCTCCATCTCCAGAACAAGGTCACCAAGAACAAGGTGGCTGGTTCTTGCATCAGTTTGACCATAAAAATCATGCCAGACGGACCGTATCTTCATCACTGCAAAGCCCCAGAGAGATAACCGCTAATCAAGGCACCAACAACCACTTCCTTCGTGGTAGGTCTTGTTCTCAGTTAAGTGCATCCTCAGATGACCAGCCACAAAACCGTGCACCATCCCCTGCAGACAGTGTAGATTCTGGATACACTTTCATTGTCAACTCCCCCAGAGATTTCACCAACTCCCTGCGTCCTACCGCTCGCCTCTCCAGATCGGCTGCTGATCTTTCCTATTGCAACAGACCCCTCAGTGAATCCAAAACACACCCGTCAAGCACATGGAGTGTAACTAAGAGTCATATGTCCTCACTCTCAAGCCCCACCTTCCAAAAACGAAACGAGGTGTCACGGACCAAATCCTGTCACAGTCATGGTAACTTCTCTCAAAAGAACAACCAACAACATGTTACTTGTTCCAGTAGAGTGTCTCGTTCACTCTCTATGTCTGTTATAGATAACTCATCTCAGAAAAAAATAAACCACTTCACATCAGGACGGCAAAATTCTCTAAATGAGAACAGACTGCGTGGAGAAAGAAGTGAGCCAGCTCTTCTGGAATTAGAGGAGGATGCCGAATCATTGGCACCAGAAGAGGTGCATCTTGTCCGGCAGTTTGGTAAACAAGGCTCAGGACGTGCTGATCTCACACTGCCCAGTGGTGTCCATGCAACACCACAAGGCCAACTATTCCTTGTGGATTGTGGGAATGCTCGTGTACAGGTAACTGATGTCAATGGCAATGTCCTACAACAAGTGACTTCTCCAAGTAATGACTTGGGAGGTTCCTCACGACGTTGCCGCAATTACTTCGATGTGGCTGTTAATGCCAAGGGTTTAATTGCTCTGAGCTGTGCAGCTGAAAGGGCTCTCCTGATCCTTAGTCGGCATGGGCGTCTCCTCCAAACATTTGGAGGGGGACCCTACATTGCAGGAGTACCTCGAGATGAGTTGGAAGCACCGAGGGGAGTGACTGTCACCCAAAGAGATGAATTCCTAGTTGCAGATATACGAAAGGGCACTCTTACAGCACTAAAACTTGAACCTAAAACTGGTTCCAGATTGGAACGCACTGTAGTTACCGGTTTCCACCGGCCTTACCTGGTCACAGCATGCTTGCACTCTGGTCTTGTTGCAGTGTCTGAGCGAGGCAGTGAAATGGGGCAGGAGCCTTGTGTGAAGATTTTAGGACCAGGATGGGACACTCTACGAATCCTGGGTGTTTGTTCAAGCTTAGGACCCGTACTCTCCTGTCCGTGGGGCCTCTGCATTGATAAGGATGGGTCTGTTTTGGTGGCAGACTGGGGAGAAAAACATCGGGTGCTTCTATATCCCCCTGATGGGGCAGGACGAGTGATTGTGTCTGATGGACTGAGCAGCCCTCGTGGACTGGCACTTTTACCTAATGATCTCCTCGTTGTGTCAGATAGCATGCACCACTGCATTAAAATTTATCAGTACAAATGAAGAGTTACTACAAAGCTTAAAAATCAAAATCAGGTAAAACTTTAGTATAGGTATCAGTACTTACTATTAACCTAGCTGCTTATTAGCATAACTACTGATAACATATTGGCTGTTTATTTGCAATTACAAAGCACATTCTTTATGACCATATTCTACGTCCCTTTTATCCAGTACCTAAACTGAACATCTACATGACTATTAAGCAGCAGAATTGGACCTTAATGAGATGAATATTTAGCAATATATATGTAATGTATGTGTGTTTGTATAGGCTATGTATAATACAACACTTATCACAGTCACAAAAGGGATTGAAAAAAAAATACTTTTATACAAAAGACTGAATGCATAGGCTAAATAACCTAGGATTTTTGTGTGTTGTGCTTTGATATTTGTTTTGAATCCCTGGTGATTTTTCTTTGTACTGCACTTGTTTGACTTTGTAATGAGACTATACTGCATGCTATTGATAATAAATAACCTTGCCAGCAGGAGGCAGTAATGATACATCAACATGTTAATGCATTTGAAAAGTATCTGTTCATCAGTGAACTCAAGAAAAAAAAAAAACTCATTCCTAACACCAATACATAATGGACAAGGCTCCTGATTATTAAAAAAAATGTTTTTTAGATGTTTTCTAAAATATCAGAATTTATATGTGAGAATGTCTTTGACTGTTCTTCAAACATAACATTAAAGGAGCTTATAAGTCTATCTGAGCAGTTCTTTTTATCATTAGTATACTTGGCCCTTGAAATAAAATGGGAATGTAACTACTGAATGTGAAATATTTTTGGTATGACTGTGAAATTTTAAAAAAGTGAACCAGAACCACTGGAATCTTTTGAATAATTCTGGAATTCTTTCCTGCTAACTCTAGAATCCTCGGAGTTCTGTAATGACTTGCTGCATGAGTGAGAGTCTCTCAAAGCTCAACAGGGAATGTTGACTAACAAACACACCCAGTCTGCTACTCCTTTTCAGTTCCAAACTAGGCTAAACACATTGTCTTGGCTTGACCCCAAAAAAACAGGATGGCTATAATCTAATCAAAATGACATCTGCTCACTTTTTGAAGGGTCTACGCAAACATGCAAACATTTATATAACCTCATTTCATACACAAAAAAATTATAGACATTTTTGTGATATCCTTCCTCTGTCCTAAAAATGTTTTGTTATTCAATAGAAAGGTTTTCCTCTCCCTTGTTTACACTGTCAGAGGATGTGGTGTCTCCTTGTTGGTCAGGAAGTGGAGACTTGTCTTTGACTTTGTGTGTGCCTGAAGCTGGAATTAATTCAACTAAGGTTTTCGTCACGTCTCTTTTTTCGCCTCATGTGCAGTGAATGACATTTGAAATACTTTAATATCAGATAATATGTCTATTTGCCAGGTCACAATAGTGTGGGATGTGGAATTGACACAGGCAGATGAACTTCCCAGAAAGAGAAACCTGTTCTACCTGTCCTGTTCCATTCTTAAATTGTTTTAGAAAGTTAAATTTATCAGCCTTTTACATTGAACATTTAACCATAAGCATTTCAATAAGTAACAATTCTTACATTCCTGTAGTAAAAAAAACAGTAGATCATGTATTTAGCAATGTCAAGGTCATGGATTTGATTCACAGGAAATGAATGAGCTAATCAAATGTTTATTTTGAATACACTCTGGCTCTGGATTTTTGTAAAGCTAGACTTAGTAATAAAGATATTCTGGTATCTGCATTATTGAGGCATAACAGAAAAATTATTTTAAACCACCATCTTGTCCGTGAGGTCCCATATAATGGTTGCAATGAATAAGCCTTAAAGAATGATGTTAAGCAAGGAATGTTAGATGGCTCTTAAAATTCTCAAATAAAAAATATATCCTGCAGTGTCTACAAGAAAAAAACACCTATAAAAGAACTGGGTGCAAGTTGTCCTTCATTACAGAGGAATGCCTGAGTTTGCAGTTTATCTACAAACCCCAAACCACATCATCCCAGATAGGGTAAATACTAGTTATGTCTTGAAATAAAAGAAAAAAAATATATGAAAGAGCACAGATAGCCAACTTTCAAAATGAAAATGATATGCTTTAAAACGTCTCAGCAGTCTGAGAAATTAAAATGTCTCCGAGAATTTTAAATAGATGATAATGACATAGTAAACTTTTTGATATTGCGTTTATGAGGTCTAGCTTGTTGTAACAGTAACAGTTTTGCCACAAGTAGTATGTAGCTGCATAATTGAGATCCACATGCAACCTATAATAATGTGCTTATGGATAAGAAATAATTATTAATATGGAGAAGTATGCCTCTGTTGTTTGAGCTGTGCATGTCTTAAGGGAAATTTACCTTTTTCCCCTCATCTAAGAATTAATAAACATTTCCTTGAGGTATTCTTTAACAGTTAACAGAATATGGGTGGCTAGTGTGGGTGTTTTGTGCTGTATATTACAGTATGAACATTGTCTGTATCAGGCAAAATGGCAAATGAGTGGCACACACAGCCACAGTTGTTTGCTTTGAGGGGATTTATGGATGTAGCAAGTAAACTTTAGAGGGGCAATAAAAAATACCCCTCACAGTGAGAGATGAGTGTGTGTGTGTGTGTGTGTGTGTGAGGGGTGGGGGGCACAAATGTTAGCCATATGAGAATGTACAAATAAGGAAAAGCTCATTGAAGAGTTTGCAACATTTTTACATTTAGAGTAAGGGAGAAATGTACGCTACACACTAAGGACACAAAACATCTGAATTCTTGAGCCCATAGATTTAACTTAAATGGCTTGGCCCAGAAAAGTCCATCATCGCGCTCATTTATTTTCTGTTAAACATGAATGCTCGGGCTTTTTTTTTTTTACTTCCTTGCAAAGTAACTGTTAAAGTGACTGAGATTAAGTCATTATAAACTGAAAATGTTTCCTTTCAAAGCTCCTTCATTCTTAATGCGTTCTAACTTGGTGTATTCAAGAGACACACGACAACCATATTTGCACAGAGTCAAAATAAATGTGAGGGACAGAAGTGCTAAATTATCTGTTTCATGTAAACCTAGAGATGCCAGGTTTGCTTCTTTCTTGTTCCCACACAAATTTGCACACAGACACACAAAATCATATACAGTTTTAATTAGAGCATTTCAATAAATTTGAACATACAAAAAAAGTATAAACATTATAAATTACCTATGGCAAAATGTAAAATTCACATCACGATCTCTCGTCACACCTACTTTTTTAAGACGTTCCACTTAAATTTAGTAATTCTCTGATGAGCATGTATGGGAGGTCATATCTTCCTCTCTAAATGCTTGTAGAACAGTAACTTCTCACTTTCTCTTTTTCCCCATCTCTTTCTGTAATTCAACTAGAATGAAGCTTTAAAATGATAATTTGCCTTGGTGATAGGTTAACTCGTTCTTTGTTGGTAATATGACAGAATGCGTAATTGAAAAAAAACGCAAGTTAAATAAGGAATAGCAATTTATGTCCGAAACAAACAGTATTTTAAATTTAACACATTTTTAGAAGACATAAACATTGCTATTGACTTCCACTAGTGAAAACATATCCGGAATATAAAGCCACTAAGCGACAGTGGCGCTTTGAAAAAGCCCTTTTTATTGTCCCAGCAAGTCCAAGTCTCTGTGCAAATCACAGAGTCTGAGCAATGTACAGCAGGTCACCCAAGACTTTTCTGAATGTAGATGTGTTCCAGTTTCAGCAGAATTCTTATTAGCTCTTATATTTCACCAACATAAAACAAAGGTGGCACTGCTGAACAACAATGTGTATGAAGATGAAAGAGTGAATAGCTTGTGGTTGTGTCATTTATGTCAAGATTTGTGCACAAAAATCCCTGGGGTATTTATATGTTTACTTTTGCAAATGCATAACACAAGCAGAGCAAATATCCATAAGTGATCCTCTCAATGTAAAAAGATTTTCCTGTGATTGTATGACAGAGCATGAGAGAGTGCCAGCTGCTCTCCATTGTGACAGCACAAGGAGGAAAAGCTCTGGAATGTACACAGCTTGAGCCTTTGAACTCAGGTTCCTCTATGCTCCCTACGTCTTTCCTTCTCCTTTTGTGCTTTGGGGTCAACAGGTTAAAGAGAGGTGGAGGTCAGTGTGTTATGACCCTCTCATCTGCCATCTTCCTCTGCGCTCAACACCTCCCACACACAGTGCAGTGATTACCAACACAACCCTCACCTCCTTGAACTCCTAAATGTCCAGGTTTGCCTACAAAAGACAAAGTTGTCATTAGAATTCCAGACATTCCAAGTCACAATCATAAAGGCTGCAGCTTAAAAGCAGAATGTGGTTCACTTCCATCTGGGATAGCTGACAACTGCCCGATAAGACACATTATGGACATTCAAATAAATAAAACTGCCTTTGATCAATTCATAAACTTAACATTTACTAGACAAATTACAGTTAAACATAGACAAATGTAATATGTAATGTTTTGAGAAATATAATGCCTCACCTCAAAGAGGGGTTTCCCGCTTGTAAAGTGCTGCACTGGTTGGGCCCTCAAACTGCAGTTTAATTGCCTGTTTGAGATTCAGCTGAGGGTCAGTAGTTGCAATGTTAAACACAGAATCATCAGGTAAGGCACAATGTGGGGAAATAGATGAAAGGTCAATGGTTGGAGATATTGACGTCTTTTGAATCCCACCCCAATCATCTTTCTGTGCATGGGATTGGAAGTGAAAATGTGGGTACCCCAAAGGGGCGCTTTCCCCAATTTTAGTTTGACGAATTTGGCCCTCCTGGTTTGGCATCACCCCTAATGAAGCCATAACGGAGTTCCATTTCAGATCTACTCCTCCAGCTTGTTTGAGGCTCTTCTCCATCACATCCTCTATGATGTAAGCAGTTTTAGGTTTTAAGAGGTAGTTGCCATCCCTCGTGTATCCAAGCCCTTTTAAGGGTTTGTCTGAGACCAGGAGTTCAGTGAGTGTGCACTGTTCATTTGTGGGACTGCTCTTGGGGACAGCTTTTTGATTGTGCCTAGAAGCTCTGCCCTGAAGACTGGCTTGATTGGAACCAGGTAGAGGCAAGGTTGATGGCCGACTGCGGCAGCGAGGAAGCGAATGTTGTTGAATCTGCTGGATGAAATTTAGGCTGTCAGCAGGCACGGTCTGTACTGTGGCCAAGGAGTGGCAGGTGGAGGAGGAAGTCTGTGAGGCAGGCATGGAGTGGAAACGCTCTGCAGTGGATGCTGGGGAACAGGAGGCAGAAACAGATGTCGAAGATGGAGAAGAAGTGGCGGGGACTCCATCAACACCCATTTCTCCTGAACTAATGGATGCTTGGGTCTTGACTATGGCTGAAAAATAAGAATTGTTGGGAGCACCACTAGGTGTAAATGGTATGAGACCTGAAAAGGGCTTTGCGCCATAGCTCTCCAGAAGTTGCACAATTGTGAAATGACCTTGTTTTCCCGCTACTTTGACTGGGCTGCGACCATAGCGGTCCACATGGTCTGGTTCTGCGCCTTTCTCTAAAAGCATGGCCACAATTTCAGTATGCCCCTCCTGAGCAGCAATACTAAGCGCTGTGGCACCTTGCTGTTTGCAAGCCAGGTCTACATTAAGACCTTTAGCCCTAAGCAGCAGCCTGCCAGCAGCTGCATGACCTCTCCAGGCCACAGAGTGCAAAGGAGGCCGACCGTCAAGATCTCTAGAATTTGGGTCAGCTCCATATTTCAGCAACAGTTCAATACCTTCAAGGTCTCCTCGCCAAGCTGCTACATGGAGTGCAGTTCGCCCTTCTGCATCTTTTGACTCCAGAGGTACACCGCCTTTTTCAATGAGTAGGATGGCCATGTCTAAACGGTCCTCCAGGACCAGCAAATAAAGAAGAGGTCTTCCTTCAGCATCACGGACATCAGTGTCTGCCCCTCTACGCATCAACAACTCCACAATCTCCCGATGTCCCTGGAGAGCAGACGCACTGAGAGCAGAGTGTCCATCATATGCACGATGATCAATGGGTGACTTTCGGTCTAGAAGTAGCCTGACTGTACTGCAGTGCCCTTCTTGTGCTGCTAGAATTAGAGGGCTCCGACCCTCTACATCAAGCTCACCCACACGTGCCATGCTTCCTTTTTCTGTCAATATTGCACACACACTTTTGTGACCTTCACAAGCTGCAGCATGCAATGGAGTCCAGCCCAGGTCATCTTTGTGATTCTCATCCAAACCCCTGTCCAGCAGTGCTCTTACAACTTCAACACTACCCTTTGCTGCAGCCAAGCAGAGAGCAGTGCGACCTTCTCCATCAATGCCATCCACTGCTGCCCCCCAAAACAGCAAACGGTTAACTGTGCCAGCATGCCCCAGAGCTGCAGCTGCAAGTAGAGGAGTGATAGCAGAGGGATGAAATCCAGAACTTTCATCTACATCAGCTCCAGCTTCCAGGAGGAGTTCAACCACTTCCTCATGGCCTTCATAAGAGGCTAATAGTAAAGGCGTCATTCCATCTCTGTCCTTATGTTCTGGATCAGCACCTCGCTCCAACAAAAGGCTTACAACCTCTCCATGCCCTCGTCCTCCAGCTGCCGATGGCACACACAATGCAGCAACAGACAGTGCAGTACGTCCATCCCCATCCGCTAGATTCAATTCGGCCCCAGCATTCAAGAGGATCTCTACTGCCTCTTTGTGACCCATGTATGCTGCGGCTATTAGTGGAGTACGTTCCTCACGATCTGAGCGGTCCACTTCAGCACCATGATCAAGGAGGGTCAACAGAATTTCCTCATGTCCACCCCATGCTGCTGCTCGCAAGGCTGTCCGGCCATCTGAATCACAGCCATCAATCTCTGCCCCTGCTTCCAGAAGTAGACGCACAGCTTCCTTGTGGCCACCCCATGCAGCGGAGCGAAGAGCAGTCCATCCCTCACTGTCCACATGCTCCAGCAGGGCTTGTGCTGTAGGACTCTTGCTCCCTTGCTCCTGCACCCACTCTAGCAAGACCTGCAGCACACCAACATGGCCTTGTCTGGCAGCAAGTGTCAGTGCAGTTTGCCCCTGGTTGTCGTTCAGTAAAGGGTCTGCTCCACGGCATAACAGCAAGGCTGCCACATCTACAAGTCCAGCGTGTGCTGCAGCTGCTAATAATGTCCGTCCATCTGATGGGTCTGTACGGTTTACGTTGATTCCACTGTCAAGAAGTGCTCTCACAGAGTCTTCCCTCTGTAATGCTCGCCGAACTATCCTGCCTCCTCCTCCAACACAGTGAACCCCAACACTGGTGCTATTGTCTGGTGAACAGCTTGCAGGGTAAATTCCACTTTTCATTAAGAGTTGTAGCACATCTTGCTGAACTAATACAGGTGTACGACTAGATGAACAGTCTTTTCTGGCACCATTAAGTGCTGGAACTCCAGTCCATAGCAGCCATAGTGCCAGGAGGGCCGGTTCCCCTTCATGAACTCCACTGTTGAGAAGGTGATGGGCCAGCTGGCAAGTCTCTTCTGTACTCAAACTGCTGGCTTGAAGAGAGAGGGACATGGCCAAAGAAAGGTGACCATCCTTCACACAACACAAAAACTTCTGTGTGCAGTATTTAACATCAGTTAACCATTCAGCAAAACTGCTATGAAAGAGCAGTTTACTGCCCTCAGGGCCATCTACAAACAGAGATGCCAGAGCCACCATCTGTGTCTGGAAGTCTCCAATCCCTAGGTAGAAGTCACGGCTTTTGGCAATAGTGTAGAGCTGCTCAGCTGTTAGTGGTTGTGGGGATGCCAAAAGGATATTCAGCAAAGGCCTAATATGGACAAACAGTCTTCGAGGAAAGAGGCGCTGACAGAGCCAAAGGTAGAGGCCATTCAGTGTGCCAGGAATGTCCCGAATTTCTCTAAGTCCTACTAGACCATGTGCAACACCATCTAATACTCGCTCAAGAAACAAGAAACAGCCACCGCTTTTTATGTGCAAAAGATTAAGCATTTCAGCTGTCTCTGGTTTAAGCTGTCTTCTCAAAGCCCCATCCTGGTCGAGCCTCCGCAGGATATATTGCTGTACATCTCGTACAGTTGCAGGCTTTCTTAAGTCATCCAGACACAACCTCCTAAAACCTACAGATTAGAGAGACAAGAGATGAAATTAGAGTAGAATACATAACAAAATGAGAGATATAGTAAGACACAATATTTGTTAAAACATCCAGATGAGTTTTTATGAATGCACAAATAATATACATATGTTCTGTCTTTATAAAACTGTGTGTGAATCTCATTATAGTTTTTATTGTCATCATAGTGTCTCTGAGTGGTTCACAATGTTGTAGGTGTTAGATTCACACAACTGATCTGATTGCTTTTAATGTGCATTATGAATGCAGCACTAGCTCTCTAGTTCATTGAATTTTTTTGACATTTAATTCCACACATTTTTTTGCAACTTCAAGTTACTATACAAATTAACAACAAAACCATTTGTCAGAATAACCTCAGTATGTTTTTAGCAAATTGTGCAGTTATTTTTTCCCAGTATTTTCATGTTGTGGGCTGAGGTAAAACATGATGGCCCTCGAGGCTTTCCAAGCCAAAGTTAAGGACCTTGCATTCAAATGTGTTTATAAAAGCAGAAATATACACACAACCAGTGCACAATAGATTGTAATCTCTTAACGCTATACTTCAGATGTCATCCAAAAGAGCAAATAAGTGCGTGGGACCCTCATCTCATAAGACCAGGTCATTTAATCTAGTAAAAAACAAAGCACTATAAAGCCATAATATACTGATATAAGAGCAAAAAGCAAAGAAAATAAAGAGTCACAAGATGTATGTTTGGGAATACAGAATGTTTGGGTGGCCATATAAGTGTGGTAAACATTAATCATTTATGGCTAAATGGGTTTCTAAACACAGAACATAAAATCCCTGTACACAGCCTTAACTAAGAGTGTTTTGTGTACCATCTAATCATCTAAGCATATACCTGAGAACATCTTGCAAATGGCTTTGTTCTGGCGGCGTGCAGAGCAGACTAGCAAGATCCAAGGGGGTAGGAGCTGTATGTATTTTAGCAGGAGCTCTGCAATAGAGGAACTCTGAGTAGCCGCAGATCCTGATATTGAGCCTTCTCCAACTCCATTACCTCCACAGTATCCCGCGTCCAGGGAATCAACCACAATAAACACACTGTGAGCTGGTGGTGTCAAGGACAAGAGGGGTTCTAATACTGCCCTAAAGAAAAAACGAAAAGGTCATTTTAAGAAAGTGCTTAAAATAATAAAACACACATAAAATGCATAACCTAGTTGCCACTGCTAGTATTGTGTCATCTTTAACCACACAGACATATATTTTTTAAATTGAGTCAACTTGGGGGTGGATGTTTGGGGTGGTGGAGTAGAAGGAAGGAGAGGAAGGAGAAGCAAAGAAGGACATATTTCTCTCAACAACAGTGCGCAAAATGAGGAATTCAACCATTTTAAGAATCGGAAATAGGAAAGACATGTCATCACATATGAATGAAAGTCAATTCAAAACTAAAACAGAGCTTATCTGAATAGGAAACAAGTGCACAAATGTGGCATTGTTTTGTGCAGAATGCAATTATAAGAGTGCTTTATTTAGAACTATATACTACATGCTAAGCCATCCAACAAACTCTCAGCTTTTCAAAGCCGTCTTATTCTTCAGCATTTTTTCTTTTGGCCACTTCACCTAACTTGAGGTGTGGTTGCAGAGGCATCATGACTCAGTGTTATGGAAGCTCTGTGATTTCCTGTTGCTTCCAGGGCATACCAGTAGACAGTGTGAAGGTGCTGCTTCCTTATCAAACTCACATTCACATATCTTTGTTGCTTTTATCGCTGACCCACTTGACTCTGATATGATTGCTCTTTTAATCAACACTTAAATGTGATGTGCTTTATGATAATAATGCTTTCATCTATCCAAGCTAAATATGCAGCCAACTAAACAATTTGTAGGTTGATTTCCTAAAACACTAAGGTGCTCTGTTAGCTTGAGCATTATGATTTAGGCAAATAAATTCAACACATTTTCAAAAAAAAAAAAATTGAATAAATGGTAAATATATTATATTATAATCAATGAATAGAAGTGTGTGTGTGTGTGTGTGTGTGTGTGTGTGTGTATATATATATATATAGTAGTATATAGTACTATATTTACATACACATATGTAAAGTCCATAATGCATCATAAAATGTCTTTGAACCCCGATATCTTTTTTTTCATAATTTACTGATCATTAACTGAAAAAAATACTTGATGGAAACACTGCATTCTCTTTAGAGTCAGGATAGCTCATAATTCTGATAATAATTAACATCAACACTTGTTTTCTTTAATAGAAAACAGCATTTTAAATAGCAGACCTTATTTTGTCGGTTTTGGTTAAACAGTTCAGTATTGAACTTCCTGTCTCATACTCCCACCATAAAATATATAGTCATAAGCATGCCGTGTTTATCGGTTCCTTATCTCCAACACGTGGGCTCACTTAATTTGTTGAGCTAATGCCCTTTTAACATGCTCACAGATCACAGCTTGAGTCGAACAACCTAATAAATGTTCTTCCTGACTCATTCTGTCTATAAAGACAAGCTATGGGCTTGTCTTGACCCCAGGAATGGTCATGCTAGTTAAATTCAAACAGAGAAGGGTTAAGAGATCAAACCTAAGAGAAGAGTTACGTAAAAAAAATTATATTTAGTAGTGGACAAAATGGGAGTCTTAAGGCTTTTGGTCATGGCCAGGCAGCTGAAAGTTAGATTTACAACCAACCACTGCTTCAGCTGGAAACATTTGCAAATCCTCACTGCCAAAATCAGATGAAGTCCAAACATGAACTGAGAATAGGTTACAGTTGCTATAATACAATTTCATTTTGCTTTGCAAAACATTTAGTGATTTTACATACTTCCAATACAATAATCTTAAACTAATTTTCTGTTCACTACAACATATCTATCTATAGAGCTTCAAACTGATGATCAAGTCATAATTATTTCCTGATGACAGAAGTTCATGTCCTGATAAAATAAACTGTCTTCATCGTTTGTTGCCTTTCAAATAAACAGTGTTAATGATAGCTTACGTACGTCACAGAGCATTTTGAATACAGCAGGGACTGACGCTCACATTTAACTCCTAAACTAACCCTTCTTACATTCTCTTGCCGGGACCACAGAAAAACATCACAACAGTTTGTTAGCATGTGTAAGGCAAATGTGGAATGTGGGCCTCTACGTCAGATCTGAGAGGGAAAACTGAAAGAACCAGTGTAAGAGCAAACACTGAAAGAAGATAAATAGAATAGAGAAAGTTGTCAGTGTGGCGACCTCACCAAGGGACACAAACTCCAAAAACTAGTGGCACGACTCTCTGTCTTTACCCCTTTTTTTTCCCCTCGAAGGTTGTAAATAGCGTCATCCATCTGCACTGAATACTGGGCTATTGTGATAACTCTGAATAGGCATCATTATTGCGACAAGAGGAATAAATAAATAAATATATGTGGCAGAAAAGCAGAACAATAGCCCCTTTTCCTGCTTTTCACAGTCTTTCTGAGGGGTATCAGATGAAAATACGATGGAGGAGGAGAATATAAGGGTTGGGAGGGTTTGGTAGGAAACAATAAAAGAAACGTTGTTCAAGCAAGATGCCACTGAGTGCATTTACATTCACAACGAACACTAAAACATCTGCTTACTATAAATAAACAGAAAATGGATGTTTACACAATTTTAAAATTTAAACTTTAACAACCAAATAATCACAGACAAAAAGGCATTCATTTTTTGTCTTTTAAAAAAGGAATAAGAAAAAGCTGTGTGGATTTTATTTTAAAAAATTGTCTTCTGCAGCGACGCTTTATTTGTTACAAAAAACGTCACAAATTGAAGGTATAATTTATTATTTGATCTAAAATTTCATGTTAAATGCTAAAATGTTCTAGAGCCTGACACTCTGTTAAACTCTGTCTAAGCCATTTAAAGGCCCCACTGAAGTGTCATTTTCCTTGCACAAACTATGTGAAATACAGAGGGAGAGTGTAAGGTACACCAAAGGCCTAGCTGTGAAACATCTGGGATTTCTCACAGGAGTAATGCTTGGAGAGCAAACATGAAATGCTTGGAGAACTAAAGGCTGACAGAAATGAGTTCAAAGGGATCTCGAAAAGTGAGTGATTTGTTGCAGAGCAAAAGCAAGAAAAAATGTGAGAAATTCTGAGAAGAAAAGGTGGGTTTTAGATGTACTGTGAATTTTTTTAGATTTGTAATCTATATAAAACGTTAGAAAAAAAAGAAAAAAAAAGAAAGTTGGTATTGGTACATCATGTTCTAATAACAATATCATTGTTATTACTCATTACATTTATAAATAATTAACCGACGTGTTCATTCACATAATTTCCGTTCAGTTGAGAGGAAACATTCTGTCTAAAAAACTAACTCTAAAACTTTCTATGCAATTATGATAGGTGACCAAACCAACCTTTTAAAAGTGTCATCAGGTTCTCTTTGGCAGTGGAGGGGCTCCAGAACAGCAGCAATAGCAGCACTGCTTATCGCTTTCAAATAGTTCGGTCCCAGAAGTGTACTTTCCTTCAACTGTTCAACTAGCCCCAGGACAAATCTCCACACTTCAATACTGCCTGCATCCTCTCGCTGGCAATAGTGCCAGGCCAAACACCGTGATGCCAACCCAGCCGCCCTGCATGCTTCCGACTGGGGCCAAACCAGTTCTGTGAGGAGGGCTGTCTTACCCGTGCCCGGGCCCCCAGTCACTAGGACCCCTGGAGAGACACGGGCTGTTCCCTCCACAATCTTGGTGGAGTCTCGCGCCTCTAGGCATCTTTGTAGCTTCTCGAGGGCCCATTCACGGCAGTAGAACCGCCGGCTCCGTAACAAGCTGGGTAACATGCTCCTCATCTGGCTCTCAGGAGATGAACGGGGATGGACCATGAAGATTTACCTTCTTCCATAGTCCCTGATAGAACAAGCGAAGCAGGTGGCTCTGGGAATCTTTTCAAACAGCTTGCAATTAAGTTAACATAGAAAAAGCAGGGGGGTTCGGTTGGGCTGTATGCAAATGTTTGCTACCAAAGGTTTCCGGCATGAAGAATCAGAGAGAGTGTCCTCGGATGACTGTTGGCTGCAGGTGTGTTTGTATTTTGCAATCCCGTATGTCCAAGTCATACTGCTAGTCAGAAGCCCTGTAAGACAAAACAAACATAAAGCTTGATGAGAAGGGTATAATTACGTTGATGTTTAAATACTTTCTCCTAACCCAGTTTAATATGCAGATATAATATAATCATAATAGATTATCATAATAATAATAATAATAATACTTTTCATATATACAACTCAGCTCAAAGTGCTTCAGAGGTCAGTCGATTAAAAAATACAGAACGATTAAAACAAAACAAAACTTTTACAACAGGAAATAATAAAAATATACAATTAAACTCATTGCACTACTGTAAACTATTGGTTGCGCCAGACTGCTGCATTTGACTGGTCAGGATGTTTTGTAATAAAACAGTGTTTACACAATTCACAGATATTCATATTTGAATGGCTTACGTTATGAATGATTTTTGGCATAGGCTACTGTCATGTAAATCTCAAGTGATCTGGTGGTGCTGCGTTTAGCCATTATGGTCGAAAAACATGGAAGCTTCTACCAACTGAATACAGTCCTTGTTTTCTCAATTCCATTTGGTGATGCTAGCGGCACAGAAATTACATACTTCACCTTTAAATGAAAGCTTGGCATTTAACTTAGCCATGACATGTGAGAAGGAAAGGTTGAGAGGGAAACAGAAATAGAAAGAGGGGTAGAACCTATCTGTCAAACTCCCATGAAAGCGAGAGCTCGGATATGCAAGCGAGTCAAGGTGCTGACCCAACCCTCAACTCAAACTGTCCCGAGCAATAAAGAAATAAAAGTTAAAGAGAGATCAAGAAAGACAGTGAGTGAAAGAGAAAGATGACACAAAATCGTACCTTTGAAATTCAGGTTGTCATGTTTTTCCTTTATGTTTTCTCCATGGCAGTGTTCAGTCTCGCCTTAAACGTATTACTCTCTCTTCACGTCTTTCTGTTGCTTCTTTCTTCCTCAGGTTTTGCTGGACACACTGAAATCTGCTCCTCCTTTCACATATTCTCCTCGGCTCCCAGCTGCTTACCGGTTTTTCTGGTCCTTTATCTCCTCCCCTCCTGCTCCTTAACATGTCAGGGCATGAAGTGAAATAGCTGACTGCAAGAAAGAGAGAGAGAGAGCGAGAGAGAAAGAGAGAGAGAGAGAGAGAGAGAGAGAGAGAGAGAGAGAGAGAGAAAGAGAGAGAGCATGAGTAAGGGAGGAGTTAGGGTTTGGGGTCAAAGTTTAAACACAGATGCATGATGTCATAAAGTGTTTCTTTTTCTTGCTTGCTTTCTTTGTCTGTGCACATTCTCTTAAGACAGCGAGAAATCATGGACAGGATCCAGACTGTTGCTCTAAATATACCTCACATGTCTGCAATTTATTAGAAGCCATAAACAAAACAGAAGTGCCTTCAGTGAACAGCAACCTCATTACAACAAATACAGTGCTGACAGTGTGTTTTTTACAAAATGTCTAAATCAACAACTAACTAATCAACAACATATGTTGGGGGGTGGGGCAGTGTAGCGGTTAAATATACTGGCTGTCTGCCCAGAGGTCACACCGGATCAAATTGTTACGGATGATCCATGAATCCTCTAAGCATTGCGTCCTCGAGGGAAGTGCCCATCCCAAAATTGCTCCAAGGGGACTCTCCCTGTAATTACTGTACTTTGGGTTACTTTGGATAAATGTGTCAGATGAATAACAAGTAGTTAAGTAATATATGTGCGTTTTAGCTATGTTAGTACATTTCCCCTTAATATATTTGCCGGATTTCTAGGCTTATTAAATATAGAAGTAATAAACAGAAATGTTAACTTGCATTTTAGGTTTATTTTCATTGTTAAAGAATTACATTGATTTTGCTATTGATGACGCATACCTTACACAAAGTATATAAGGATGCACTGCCAAGAAAGCCAAACTGGATACTACTCATAAGGATCATGATATGTATGATATATATAGCTGTTGCTTATTATTCCTCACCGGTTTGTAATTACAGTTGTGATAAATTACACTATATTTTTCTCTGTGTTATAATAAACAGGTAGTTGACAGGAAAACCCAGGAGTGACAGCATTGTTCTGTAGTGTGGAATCCTAGACGTATCAACAGAAATGTACAATTCTTGTATGCATATGTATCATAATGTAGTTATTATAACCTCTTATAATTAAGAGACTACTTGAAATATTCCCTAAACATTTTGGAAACTTACCAGAAAATATTTCACACCTTTCAACCCTACTTAAACTGTGCTCAGATAAGTGTATTTTCTGGACTTTTTTTATTGGGGCAAGTTGTCACATATTTTAATGCTACTTATGTTTACACTTTATTATCTTTTTTACATGTTTGCGGTCTCAGGAATTGTTTCGCATTTTATATATATATATATAAAAAGTTAATGTTTATGCTATTTCATGTGAAATACCCCAACACAGGTTACAATACATTTGTCTTAGATTATAAATCAGACATAAAAAAATATCAGAATGATACCTTACCTTCTACTATACTAATACAGATTCATATGCATTATATTTGTTATGCCAAAATAATAAATAATTACAAAGCTTAAGCTTTCATCAAAGTGACAGGTTCAGTCCCTCCTGGAGTCATCTGAGGTTACGCATCTTTTGAGCAAAGCACACCTAGTTGACCTCTACAGGTGAATCTCTCCCTTTTCGGTCACCAACCATTTTTATCCTTAAGGTTACGTAAAGTCCAACTAAGTTATGTGAGATCACTGATACAGGAACCCAACACAAGAACACAATTTATCGCAATAAAAAAAAATGTAGACACCTCACCTGTACACTCGGTTTCCAGCGTTCCGAATAGCGTTTAATTCACCGGAACTGGAGACTGTGCAGGTTACAGGTGCCGCATCTTCATCGTTCTGACGCCCACCAGCACACAGCACTTGTGCAGCAGGAACCCGAAGCCTTCGGATCCTTCACGACACAACGGCTGCAATTTAAATAACCCGTTCTTTTCTCGTCAGCATGGCAACGGATCCACGCGTGTTCGCGGTGTCGCTCCAAGGCACATCTGTGTTCGGATTCACGCACTCAGACGCGTTGGTTTTGGGCAGTGTAAGGTGGTCGTTTGGTTACGCGAAGCTCCGTGTTGTTCTGCGTCGTGTACGTCCAAAATTCCTGAAGATTTGCACAGAAGCAAATGACTAAATGTACGCAAAAACGGAGAAGATCGTGCGCTGCTCCCACCATGGAAGTCCTAGGCAGCTCTAAGTTTTCATGCATCTTGATTGGTTTATTCCGATCGTGATCTTATAGTCCACGAGGGGGCGCGTTTGTTAAGTAGTATCAGATGGCACTATCATACAGTTTTTATTCAAAATAGCAAACCTATTGGTAATTATAAAGTAAGTAATTATAAATAGACACATGTGTACAAATATATAAAAAGGGACTATTTGGTGGTTAAAATAAGGCCCAGAGTTTGTGTGAAATACTTTTTTTCATAGATGGCTTTGTTTACCAAAATGATTTGTTGAAATACGAGGATATTATTTAATACACCCTTAATACACAAATTGTGATTTTTTTGCCTTTCTGTTGCTTGCTGAGAATGTTTAAGAACTGCTTGATGTTTTGACCTTTCTGGAACAAGAGTGTTCTTTACAATAGCCTTTTTTCCTGTTTCTGGGATGCACTGGAAATCCTCTGGTGTGATTTTTGCATTTGCGAGGCAGGCCCAGGAATTCAGACAATAATGCTTGGAATAAATTCACAGGCAGCTTCCTGACTACAGTAACACACCTGCATCTAAAGCATTCTTACTCTTTTATTTCACAGTTGGCAAACTGTCAAAAATGCCTATACAGTCTTCAGTGACTATGATGATCCTTCACTTTGATTATAATTATTATATTTTCTAAACAGGCTATGCTACAGCAGATTCCACTTTAATGGTGCAATTATCAGGAGCGACACAGCTACATGTATAAAGCATGCAGAGAATAGATTGAAATTGATCTGAGATGTTAAAATGATTGCATCTGGGTCTGAGCAATGCATTCAGCTTTTTTTTTCCTCTCACATGAATCAATTTTCCCTCCTACACAAGCCTATAACTTTGCATTTGCATTTGTTGCCTGGAGCTCTGCTCAATATTACAACTAGAACAGATACATTTTCTTAAGAGAATGGAGCAGAGATGGTTCACCTCACAAAGGATCAAATCTGTGGCCGCTCTGTGTAACACAAGGCTGTGTAAACATTAAGCAGACAAAGTCCAGACATGCCAGATATGAGATTGTGCATTAACAGTTTCTGGATGCTGTGATTAAACGCTAAGGCAAGTACATGGCTGCAGGGGATGGTAATATTACATAATTTAACCAACAGGGCTTTTGCTGTTATGCCCAGACACCACTGTAATATACTTTGGCCATGTCAGAAAACACAGTTGTGTTACTACTTGGCCTCCAGTGATCTGCTTTAGTCTCTGTGCCCCAGGTGCTTTCAGTTTTCTGGATGTAAGTGATAGAGCAGACGGCACAGTGTCTGCATATATGTTTGTTTTTTTTTACTGCTAGATTATTACTTACCTTCATTTTGTTCGCATATACTGTAAGAGGTCTTATGATGTGCTTATGATTGTATTTGCATATTCAAATCCTAAAATTGACTTTTTAGTTGACAGTTACATAGCCTATTCTATGTAGGTCAATGGAAGGATCTAATTTGTCCTAATAAGTTTAATGATAGTGTGGTTATTTGGGTTGGAGAAAAACATGCAGGTCTTTATGGTGCCTTTAATCCATTATTTTGTGCTCTACTTTGTCTGTTCTTTTCACAACGTCTATTTGGTTTGCTTTTATAAACCTTGACCCTGCGTGTTACTTAACCGCTTTCAGTGGGCTTTATGCATAATGCTCTTTGCTTACATTAGTTGCCTTTTGCTTTCTGGTTTGAGAAGATAAAATATTAGACTTTTAATAATAAATAAATAAAAAATTTGTAATAAAATGGTTCCCCAAAGAATGTTTGTTAACAGATCAATTTTTTTTTTCTTGCAAAGAACCTGTCTAGCTTTTTTGCACTAAAAAGAGCCTTGTGGAATGGAAAGGTTCTCTGTAATAGGTAATAAAAGTGCTTTATAGACCCATGCATGTCAGTGAAGAACCCTGTTTTTAGGTGTATATCTTCTGTATGACTTAAACTGTTTATGCATGTATTAGTGCCTTGGCAGCAATGTTTTGTTGGACATGCTACCTTATATATTACCTCTTTTTGGGGCAATCATTTGCATTCGTTCATTTTAATATGTGTGATATGCAAAGCAGACGGTTGGTTACTATGTCTTAGTCCAGCAGGGGGAAGCAATAATCTATTAACCATGTAATCAATCTATTAACCAACAAGGAGAGGATGAAAAAAAGAGGGGCGGTATTTTGCGGTGGTATTAAATCACTGAAGATGGAAATCTTTGAACTGTTTTCAAGTTTTTGTAGATCTTTCTTTATCTTGCAAAATACTATTTATTTACATAATTAGTAGACCACTAACAGTAGGTCTACTAATTATGTACATAAATATTACACACTTGTCATTTACATCACAACCAGGTTTTATGTCTTGCTTGAGCAGTAAATCGCATTATAATATTCAAATTTTTTTTAATTATTTTGAATACGTTCTCAATACGGTGGATCTTAAAATACAGCCAGGGGTATCATTTAATGTAACATAACATTTTTTAAACATAACAAAAGAAAAAAAAGTACATAGTACATAAAGGCCTATTGCTCATGAATATTTAATTATGCTAAAATTCAATATATTTTATAATCATTTAGAAATGATAGGCCTGATATAAAAAGAATATTTATCTTAGTTACTTTTAAGTATGGCTTACGCCAGGCTAAAGGTTCATGTTGTGTATGTATATGTATGCACAGTAATACAGTTCTAGTTCTAGCACGTACATGTATCTCATGTTCAAGGTCACACTTATACAATTCATTAGTACCAATCAAGGCCGCCGGCCAAGCCTGTATGGGGCCCCTCAATGCTGCCAATATGACTGGGTATTGTCAATGCTTGTTTATTCACACAAATCTAACATACCCATGATCTTTTACGTTTACATCATACTATTGTTTGCCTTGTATGTTTTTACTCTTCTGTGATTTTTGTATTAATTATGTTTTTATTTATTAAGTGTGTTATTCAAGTACTATTTTGCACTTAACATTCGAAGTCTTAATGTTTTAAATGCCATACTTAATATGGTCTACTGAAAAATAGCCGACTAAACCAGCAGTCAATGCATTTGCAGAACATATTAATCAAAGTCGTCATTTTATTACAAATTATATGTTTTTATAGTAAATATTAAACAGCAGAGAGCATCTGTAAAACAAACTATATCTAGCTAATTGGTAATTGATATCTAGCTAATAATGTTGAGCTAACCCCAATATATTTATATGTGTTTTATATATTTATCATATTGTTGTTGAAAACATAGCCTTTATATTAGGCTGTAGGAAGGGAGCCCTTCCCACCACACAAAGGGGTCAGAATAAGGGGGACTGTGGCATTATAACATTTGAAATCCCTCTAACAAAATAATAATATAAAACAATCTCTCCATTTATTTGAATGTTTCAAGACACTCTTGCTAAATAAGTACAATTATTGTAGGCTACCTGCTTATTTCAACAGAGCAGAACTGTCTCTGTTAATGATCACCATATCAAACTAAACTGCAGAGGTCAGCACTTTGTATTGATTGCCTATGTTTTTTGGGAAAAAGGTAACGGCTCATTTTATTGGGATTTCTAGAACAATTCAGTCCTGCAAATGCACAAGACAACAGACATGTCCCAACAAATTGAAACAGCAGACCAAAAAACTATACAGCTTTTCAAAAGTTCAACTTCAGTGATTTTTTTATAGCGACTGACCAATTTGATGGCTTTGTCATTTTTTACATGATATGCTTTATACGTGAACTTTGACTTTGTTTACAATGTGTGTGTGTGTGTGTATAATACGCATACAACTAGTATATACAGCATAAAATACTGTTCTGTATATTTTCAAGTAAGAAATTTTGAAAATGCGTACTAGTGCATCAAGCCAGTGACTGCCGATCTGCAAGGAGCTCTCTGATAGTGCTTAATAATACATGCCAAGCCTCTTTACCCCATGATGCATGGAGTATTGCATTGCTCAACTCATAATACCTGTACCGACCCCGATACCCCACCAGAAATTCTTTGAAAGAAACATGTACCTTGACCAGCTTGTGGATGTAAACGTGCATTTGTACGTGTGTTGTTGAGTGTGTAACGGAATGTCCCTTCCCACGCTCTGTGCAAACGGGGGGCGTACGTGTCGTGTCCGGCGTGCTTGCAAGAGAAGTCTCTGGTGGAGGGTATAAATTGGGGACATCAGGTTGTGCTGTACCTTCTCCAGCTGAGCTCTGTCTCACCAGAGGACACTGCTGACCATGAAGCTCGTTCAAACGCTCACTCTGTGCCTGGCTCTCTCTTTGAGCCTCGCTGCTGCTTCGTGAGTATACACACACACACAGCTGTACACTTATAGTTTGTGAAGCGTTGAAATGAATCATAATACTGAATAATGTGTACAAAATACCTATTGCGTTACTCTAACATATTTGCTATAATACGTTTTTGCTGTTTGCTTTTTTTATATATGTTATATATTTAATATTTTAATATGCTTTTTTCAAAATGACTTACAAATAAGAAACATATCAAGCAGTTAAACATATCAAGAGCCAACCATTTTGTCAGTAGCCCATGCCACAAAGACAATATTTAATTATATGGTAGATTAATACAGTAGTATTACAGTAAAAAAAAAAAAAGTATTTCAGATATTTTCTAAGATTTGCTTTTGTTATAAATTTCCAGAATTGCTTGATATCTGTTTTCCCCCCCAGACAAACTACAAAATACATAATTCTATAAACACCTTGTTCTATAAAAATCTAATAGCTGAATTAAAGATAGCATTACAGACATACTACTACAGGCATACTATTTTGTTATAATTAGATTAGGATTATTGGAGTGTGTTGCAATCTCTAATTATAACAAACACTTCATCACTTGTTTTGTGTTCAGGCATCATCAGGAGGGTCATGCTCAAAATGGTGGGTCTTGTAAATTAAAGCATTAAATTAAAGCGATATATTAGTATTTTTCACATTTTATCAAGACACATATTTAATGATATAATGTGCGTATGTGTGTTTTAGATAAACCTAAACCTGGGGAACATAAGCATGAAATGCACCATGGTGCTAAGCTTGACCGCTGTCAGGGGATGGAGTTTGACGCAGTTGCTGTGAACGAGGAGGGATTTCCTTACTTTTTCAAGGGTGAGAGATGGTTGATCAGAGATGTCAGACTTTTATCAGTGACAAATAATAGGCTAAATACATAAATAAATACAAATAACTTTAATATATGTATACCTCATACCTCATGATCTTATTGGCCTGACCTTTCTCTTTGATTTTTGACTGAAGGTGACCACCTGTTCAAGGGTTTCCATGGCAAGGCTGAACTGTCTAATGAAACTTTCCCTGAGCTGGATGACCATCATCACCTGGGACATGTGGACGCTGCATTCCGCATGCACTCTAAAGAGAGCCCAGACCACCATGACCACCAGTTCTTCTTCCTGGTAAGTTTACCATTCTCTTTAAAAAGCAGTATCTTATCCATTGTGATGCTTAATGTAAACTAGCCTCTTCTTTATCACCTTTAAAGGACACTAAGGTCTTTAGCTACTACAAGCACAAGCTGGAGAAGGGCTATCCCAAAGACATCTCAGAAGTTTTCCCTGGAATTCCTGACCATTTGGATGCTGCAGTGGAGTGTCCCAAGCCAGACTGTACTAATGACACCGTAATCTTTTTCAAAGGTATTATAGGATATTGCGGTCTTTTTCTATCTGCAGAGGTTAAAACATAATGCTAATGTAATGAGCATTTTGAGAAGTTTTGTTGTGTCTAAATTCCTTCATAATCCACCAAAGGTGATGATATCTATCACTTTGATATGACGACCAAGAAGGTTGATGAAAAGGAATTCAAGAGCATGCCCAACTGCACCGCAGCCTTCCGTTACTTGGATCATTATTACTGCTTCCATGGACATATGTTCTCAAAGTTTGACCCAGTTACAGGAGAAGTTCAGGGCAAATATCCAAAGGAGGCCCGTGACTACTTCATGAGATGCCCACATTTTGGTAAGTGTAATAATGAACATGCAAGTGTGGAAAACTTATATGGCTGGTGAAAGCGATTTAGCATAAATAAAAAAGAAAAACTTGGAGTCCGGTTTCTCTCTAGGACAAAAGAGTACTGATGACCACATTGAGAGAGAGCAGTGCAGCCGTGTGCACTTGGATGCTATTACATCTGATGACGATGGTAGTGTATATGCTTTCAGAGGTGGGTTTCCTATTGTTATTTCATACAGACAGCCTTATAGTGATGGAATTTTTTTCAGTGACTCTATAGGCGATTCAATTTATTCAAAAGGCATTTATTAGAGTGTCATTGAAAAAACTGTTCAAATGATTCCTTCAGAAAGCAGACCCTGCATCTTAATTTGCACACTAACTGCTTTAAATAGTATTAAAGATCAGTACACTTAAATAGGCTACTATTAAGGGTGGTGTCACTGAATGTGAGTCACCAAATTGTCGCTGAACCACGTTGAAACATTCCTTCAACTGATTTGTTGAAAACAGATTCATAAACAGAAACAGTGTTTGCGCCATGTGGCTATAATGTTTATGAACTGTTTTCATGGTCAGAACAAAAACAGACAATAGCTGGCAATGATAGGTCTAAAATGCAACGTCTTATTAAATTGTTCTATAAAAGCAAAACCTCTTGCTAAAGTAGTACACAATTCGACTGCCTTTACAATATCAGCGTGACACGCAGTCTATAGGAGAATGACAAACTTATATTCAGGGACAAAAGCTCTCTTGTCTGTGTGCAATTTCGTAAATAGGTATATCAATATAAAATAGCAAGCCACTAATTTAACTGATGCAATTTTAGAAGATTCACTGTCACAATTATCTGTAAAACAAATCCGTTTCTCTTCACCAGGACACCACTTCCTCAGCATAACTGGTGATAAGTTTCATTCAGACACTATTGAGAGTGCTTTCAAAGAGTTGCACAGTGAAGTGGATGCAGTCTTCTCTTATGAAGGCCATCTCTACATGATCAAGGTTCATTTGTGCAACAAATACCTTTCACCATGCTTTATAATAAGTGAAAATGTCTGCATTCATCTTCTCCTATGTTCTGTTCCATGTGCAGGATGATGAGGTGTTTGTGTACAAAGTTGGAAAGCCACACACACACCTAGAAGGTTACCCCAAACCCCTAAAGGATGTCCTGGGAATTAAGGGTCCCATAGATGCTGCCTTTGTGTGCGCAGACCATCACATTGCTCACGTCATCAAAGGTATGAGTATTAGCATGCTTGTTTCGTAATATAGGTTTTCTATTGTGATTGCAAGCGCTTGTCATAACAGAAAGCCTACCGTCTTTTCTACTACAGGTCAAACCGTTTATGATGTTGACTTGAAAGCCACCCCACGTGCGCCTGTGAAAGAAGGAACCATAACACACTTAAAAAATATTGATACTGCTATGTGTGGCCCCAAGGGTGTGACGGTGGTGATCGGTAACCATTACTACCAATATGCGAGTCCCATGATCATGATGACGGCCAGAATCATGCCTGAACAGCACAGGGTGTCTCAGGAGCTGTTTGGCTGTGACCACTAGAGGGAGGCATACAAAGAATGAGAGGAAGAATTGCTGTACAAGTGACCTAGTCTGTACAGGCTGTGTATCATGAAAATAGCCACAGTAACTGAACTGACTGGGATTTTCAATCAGTAACGTATCCACTTTTCTCCAGCTTTTGTCAAACCCGATCTCAAAAGAAAATTCCTACCTCCGAAGTTCTGCTTGAATATTTTATCCCACCATAAACATCAGAACATACTTTTTTAAGCTCTATCAATATGAAATACTTACATATTTCACCTTGGTCAGTATACTCTTTGGTTAATAAATAATCTTATACCATTTTTATTTGTCTGTTTATTGTGGTCCCAAAGTGTGTACATATGAATTAAGTAAACATACACCAAATGAGTCCAAACAAAGCCAAGTTGGGGTCTGTTTGACTTATGACTGCTCTCCCTTGTTTTATGTTATTGTATACCTGTCAGACACAATAGCAGTTTTAGTATTCAAGACAGGCAAAACTCTCTCAAACACACAGCTACTGCCTGGTATGCCTTTCATTATGTAAACTTTCGATAGGCATAATGGTTTTTGTACTGAGTTCAACATTCTCAAAGAAAACACGTTCTGCATGGGGACAGCGGATGTTCTCATATTGTATATATATATATATATATATATATATATATATATATATATATATATATATATATGTGTGTGTGTGTGTGTGTGTGTGTTTCTGTTGTACTACTGTCATCAAGCAGCAGCAACTCACACAAGCACACAAGACAGTTCCTCCTGTTCAAATAATTCATGAAAAAGAATGGACTAGGCTACTTTAATTTTGTACGAATATGTTACTACCCCGTGTTGGGCTAAGGGGTACTGAGGTGTAACATTAAAAAAAATAGACATCAGGGAACATACATACAACCAGGACAAAGAACCACGCAACCAAGAAGTAAGCAAGAAAACAGATAGAAAAAAGGAAAAACAACAACAAACAAAAACCAACAACAAACACACACAGCACAACACGAACTGGTAACAAATACAACCAAAAAAGAAGCAAGCAATACTAATGCAATCATTCAATTAGTAAAGAATATTAGATTATTTCATAGTTTTTCGTGATTATGTCTCATATCTTTCGTAGAAATGAAACTTGTGCACGTAATTCGTAATAACTACAAACTACATTTCCTGCTCCACCTAAATGGCGTAAAGGATCAAGTAAATTGAAACATAATCAAGAAGAATGTGAAACCTGACACAGCTATCAATAAGCAAAATTTTATTTGAAACTTATAAACTAAATGGTTCTAAGAAAACGAAATGGCAAAATAACCAATTTTACTAACAAATGGTAGCGGCGTTTTCACATGCACTAAAATTCTCTGTACATCGTGCAGTTTTAAAGGAAACGAAACCGAAACTTAGTCTACAGCAAAGCCCTCATTTCAGGATAAACTCGCAGCGGTGCAGTAGCTGGAGTGAGTATGCTTCTTCTGTCTTTGTTGTAATATTTAAACTAAATTTGCCTACAAAAGTTTTGACTTTCACGATGAGCACGACGTTCATGTTAAAGAAGTTATGATAACAATAATTTAAAATGTATCTAACATGGTAGCTGCATTTTATCACATAAACAATTGCTATTGTGCTGGATATCATCATGGACAGTGTATGGTAATAATACTGAACGGGAATTTATTCAAAACCTGTGAGATACTGACTAATTATATTCTGTATCTTTGAGTAGAAAAAGAAAAGCGAACATGAAAGGGCCGTATATTATCAGTTCTTTCCGACAACAGATAGACTGAACGCGTTACAAGCTCATAACAGATAGCACGTGAAGTCAGCATCACAACCTGACATGACGTTGTATTTCGATTGAAAAAGAAAATCGGGTTGACGTCAGTATTTGACGTTGTCTGTCATTCATGCGTCAGTATTTGACGTCAACTCAACTCAATTTTGGTTTCACAACCTGACGTCTGGATTGGACATCAAATTAACATTGACATTGCTGGATTTTGATCACCCAACGTCGTAACCAAAATATAATCAAATACGAGCTCATATGAGGTCTTGTGTGAACTGGGTTAAATCTACACTAATCCGGCGTTTTCAAGGTCGAAAGCCAAGACTTTCGAAAGCGATGGCGTTGCTGCCCACATTCTCTCTGTGTATCCTTGACGACTGTGTTGTCTGTCATTCATGCTGCAATGCATCGAAAATCACAAAAGTGACCCCGATCACCTGTATTTGCAGCAGAGTGTGATCCTCTCAAAATGGAGCGGTGCCCCAGCTCGCAACGCGGCATTACGTAAAATTACGCCATATTGATGGTTCTGCAGGACAGAAACTGCACTAGATGTTAAGCCCTCCATTCACTGCTGAGAGAAACGCCATTTTGAGCACATGAAATGCAAAAGAGTAACACTGAATCTGAATACAGCATAAAAACTGACCTGACAGTGTGGTGTTTCAGATTTAATAAAGTCAAAATGTATGCAATCTGCTTCTATTTAAGTTACTCTATGATTAAACTCTGGTTCTTGGTCATACTTTGCAGACATTATTCAGAAATGTCTCCATCTGGTTCCTCAAAGAGGGGGAAAACAACCAGTGGTCTAAACCGACACTACGAAGAAAGGGTGCGACCATGCATTGACCTAGTGGACTCTCTCAGGTCCTTAGGTGTTGAAAAAGACCTGAACCTGCCAGCTATTGCTGTCATAGGTGACCAGAGCTCAGGGAAGAGTTCAGTGTTGGAAGCCCTGTCTGGAGTGGCCCTTCCTAGAGGAACAGGTACAAACCTAGAAATACCTGTTTTCCCCCCTTCCTTCCTTGTTAGTATTGCTCACTAAAAATAGTTGAACTGACTATCTAATAATGTTAAACAGGTATTGTAACACGATGTCCTCTAGTGTTGAAACTGATGAGGGTTTCAAAGGATGCAACTTGGCGAGGACTGTTGTCATATAAGGACCAAATAAAGAATCTAAAAGCCCCAGCAGATGTCGAGAATGCCGTCTTAAATGGTCTGTGTTATTCCACATTCTTGTGTATGAGTGTATTTATTGAGGGCTTTTATGCCCTGTATATATTATTATAGTTGAATTAAATATTTAATCATCTATGAGGTAATTGTGACATTGTGTTGTTTTGTAGCTCAGATAGTTTTGGCTGGAACAGGTGAAGGGATCAGTCATGAGATGATCACTCTGGAGGTCCAGTCCAGTGATGTTCCTGACCTCACACTCATCGACCTGCCAGGCATTGCTAGAGTTGCCACTGGAAACCAGCCAAAAGACATAGAGAAACAAGTAAGACAATTTTTTATATGAATGTGTTTATAAATGTTTAAGGCACTTGGTAAATTTGTAAATTAAATCAATACTAACAATTAGGAAATGTGGTGCAGTTGATTAATAAGAGAACCATGTCAGGTTTAATGTAATGTGGATTTAAAATAATAGTATTTGAACTGTGCTATTTATATTGAACTTGTACCCTACTTAAACCAAATAAAAATGTTACACTGATAGTCTTCTTTAGACATTCTACTATCTGTAAATAACGTTGTACTACATTTCAACTAATTCTCATTATTTTGCAACTACATGTCTACTAACTCTCAGAGCATACTGACAGGGTAGGTTTAGGGTTAGTAGAATAAGTTGACATGTACTTGCAAAGTTTCTGATAGTCAGTATGTTTTGTACCCATCAAAATAAAGTGTTTAAAAATATAAGCAGAAAGTCTACTAATACTCTAATGACTGCTAGTTGATATGTAGTTGCAAAGTTACTTGCTGTTGGTAAAATGTTTAAATGGGACTTTTGAGATAAAGTGTTACCGACAATATTTCTCAGGTATGAAATCTGTGCCTTCACTATCAGTAATTTTGGTTTTCTGTGACAGATAAAAGATCTCATTGAAAAGTTCATTAAAAGACAAGAGACCATCAGCTTGGTTGTGGTGCCTGCAAACATTGACATCGCTACCACTGAGGCTCTGCAGATGGCCTTCAGAGTTGATTCAACGGGACAAAGGACCCTGGGTACGCATCATTTTAGATGGGCTGCTCACTGAATATGTCAAGAGTATCGTCTTGTAGTTTTTCTTGTCGTGTGGCATAATAATCCAATAAAATAATTCTTTACACCTGCAGGTATTCTGACTAAGCCAGACTTAGTGGACAAAGGCATGGAGGAGCTGGTGGTCAGAACGGTCAATAATGAAGTAATACAACTGAAGAAGGGTTACATGATTGTGAAGTGCCGAGGCCAGCAAGACATCAACGAGAAGCTCGATCTGATCAAAGCTCTAGAAAAAGAGAGACATTTTTTTGACAAACATTCTCATTTTAGGCAAGAAAATGTATTTGGTTTTTGAGAATTTGCTCGGTTCTCTCAGAATGTGAAACACAAACTATGTCTTGTCTGTTAAAGAAAAAACACTGATGAAAAGTATGCTGATTCTGCAGTACTCCTAACAACTACTTTTCACTATTCACTTTCGTTCTTTCCATTTAGGTCTCTTCTTGAGGATGGAAAAGCTACAATACCCCTTCTTGCAGAAAGACTCACAAAAGAGTTGGTTCAACACATTACTGTGCGTATGCAAAGTTACATGGCATTCAGCAAAAATACTGACACAGAACAGAGTCTATGATAATAATACAAAATATATAACGTAATAAGTCCGAATAGAATACAGGTACCTACGTTATATTTTCATGTACTTTTCTTTTTAGAAAACGCTGCCGCAGTTACAGAATCAACTGGAAGTGAAACTAGAGAAGACATCTGAGGAACTTAAATTACTGGGAGATGGTGTTCCTTTAGATGAAAATGAGAAGAGCAATTTTCTGATTACGGTAAAATAATAACACTACAATAACAACATTCTTTACAGTATTTTTAGGCGGCTTTTTTATTTAATGCATACTTTCATTATTGTGAAACAGACATACACAAACATTTTAGCAATGTTTTATGTGCCTAAAATTAAGTTTTAAATAGACTTTGTGCTTTTCAGAAAATTCGTCAGTTCAATGATGCAATTGATGGAGTAAAGAAGGCAGAGGAAGATCTAAAAAACACAGATGTGAGGGTCTTCACTAAAAGCAGGCAGAAATTTGGAAAATGGAAACAAATCCTAGATGACAAAACCATTAAGAGTGAGTTTATAATATAACCATAGCATTGGTATTTATAGCCTTTATTCCTTTATATGCATTACAGGGAGGTACTGCAAAACTTTGAGGCTCCACACATGCAATGTTTTTTGCCATTTCTCTTTTTGGTATATGCACTTACAATTTTTTTGTTGGAAAGTCCAATACACCAGTGACTGTATATAACTGTGTTCTGTCTTTTCCCCTCTAGCGGAGGAAACTCTCAGAGATGAAGTAACAGAGTATGTTAAGAATCGTAGAGGAAAGGAACTTCCTGGATTTGTGAGCTATAAAACATTCGAGAATATTGTCAAGAAATACATTGAGGAGCTTGAGGAGCCTGCTGTAAAGCTCCTAAAAGACATCACTGGTGAGAGTTTGATGATAGACAAGAGCATGGTTCAGTTCTTTACAGTGCCCTGAATTTTTGTACATTACATAAACATAATTTGTTATTGTACCAGAAAAATAACGTCTTTCCTTTAAAAAATCTTAGAGGATGCAGAACATCAAAGGTAAATATGCATGTATAATGATTTGCTCTTATTAACTCTTCTGTTTTCTTGTCTCTTTTTTAAAGACATCATTCACACCTGTGTGGACCACACCGTTAATTCTCATTTCAATGCCTTCTCTAACCTGTTGAGGGCTGCAAAAGATCCAATTGAAGATTTTCTTGAAGAGCAGTTTCAGAAATCTGAAGAAAAAATCCGTTCTCAATTCAAAATGGAGAAGATTGTTTACTCTCAAGATGTTCTCTACAGTCACCAGCTGGATGATGTAAAACAAAAAATCTTTCCACCAAAGGTTTGGCCATCATATTCAAGTGTTAGTGCAGATGTACGTGAGATGGGACAGCATCTCACTGCGTATTTCAAGGTAATTGTTTATAATGTTCATACTGTAATACATATATACTGTACCTAGAAATAATAAGTAATGTTTGTTCTTCAAAGTATGAAATATAATCAGTATGCCGTTAGTAGCGTATGAGATTTCCTCGTCCCTTCAAATTTGTTGAAAGTTTAAAACAGCATACCTTTAAAGAATAATTAATCCTGGTTAATTTCATTATTATACTGGTGCAAGTGGTATTTTTGTGTTTGAATTTGAATTTAATTTATATTTGTAGATTACCTGTGACCGTCTGGCTAACCAAATTCCACTGATAATCCAGTACCACATGCTGGACCAGTACCTTTCTCAGCTTCAGAATGCAATGCTCGCCATAATTGGGAGGAACAATCCAAGAGTCCTGCTCCAAGAAGATTCTGGTGTTGCACGTAAAAGGAAAGAACTAAAAGAGCGATTGGAGCGCCTGAGGAACGCAGGCAAAGTCCTGTCCAAATTTGTGCATTCTGCATAATTGTGCTCTGTTGCTGTTCCAGCCCGAGAAGCCTCCGAGTCAATTTGCTCAAAATTGTAAGGAATGTCAGAGTGCGTGGAAACTCCTCATTTATAGTTTATCTGTTAACATGAAAAACTTTTTTTTCAATAGCCTACCGCCTACCTGTTACTGGTCTTTTTTTAGATAACAAAAATAGTAAAGCAACCTGAAATGGAATTGTCTTATCATGGTGAAAGATGATGAGCCATTGTCCTTTCAACAGCAAATACGAAAATTAAAGAAATTAACTAATTGTGTATTTCAAATACTATTCTAATTACTTGGTAAGGTTTTGTTTTATGTTGATCATTTCTAATTTGATTCTCCAATAATCTTACCAAGGCTTTCATTTTACATTTTTTTTACATTTCTATTACAGAATTACAGAATTTCAGTTAATATAATGTGATTTATTATATCTATAACCTGCATTATCAAATAAATCATTTACACTGAAAAATACAACTGCATTGTCATTTCAGGCAGGTCTTTCTTATAAGAATTGTAACCCAAACTATTGCATGTTTGTGAAAGAAAAACTATAAAACTATAGTGTTTTAGGCAAAATGTTTGTGAAATATATTGTAGAGGAGGTCACAACATTGATCTCATTTTATAATTTAGCTGCTTTTATGCCTTTTTGGAATGTTGTTGCTGTTGTATTCAAACATATTTTATATATATATATGTGTATATTTTCCATTACCCACTTGTCAAATTCATCCATTGCCTTCAGCTTCTTGCAGAAAGACTCACAGAAGAATTGGTTCAGCACATTACTGTATGTGGGCTGATCCGAGTTGCTTGGTTATGGTTTTTAGTGTTCTGGTTTTGATTTTGAATATTTTTGAATATTTATGTACACACTATATGTATGTTTAAATAAATACTGAATTTCTTTCTAAAAAGATTGAATCAGTCCAAACAAAAAACAAATGAAATGTATAATGGTGTGTTTTACCTTTTATGATTGAATGCTCTGTTTTATTTATAGACATTGTTCATTGCTGTGTAAAACGCAATGTTGGCTTTCATTTCAAGGCCTTCTCTCACCTGTTGAGGGCTGCTGTTGGTCTGCATCTGTCTATGCAGTTTTAATTGGATGCAATTTGTATGCATTTGTAGATTACCTCTGTCCGACTGGCTAACCAAATTCCATTGATAGTTCAGTACCAAATGCTGGACCAGTGCATCTCTCAGCTTCAGAATGCTATGCTGGCCATAACTGGAAGGAACGATCCAGGAATACCGCTCCAAGAAGATTGAGCTGTTGCGCTTAAAAAGAAAGAACTGAAAGAAAGACTGGGACGTCTGAGGAGCGCAGGAAAGGTCCTGTCCCAAGTTTGTGCATTCTGCATAAGCGTTGAGATTATGATGTTGGTTTGTGTATGTTGCTTAGCTCAGAATTGCAACAGGGTGTCAAATTTTGGCCGGTTTAAGAAGAAGTTAAGCCAGTTTTTGTGTAAATTTCAAATGAACTGTAATGTCCTGGAAACTGCAAAAAAAAAAAAAAATATATATATATATATATATATATATATATATATATATATATATATATATATATATATAATATATAACTTATATATGTTTTAAAATTATTACAAAAAGACATCTTAAAATACATAGTTCACAAAGTGTGAAGTTGATGCTTTATTCTTTAGTTGTTGTTTGAAATAAAAATGCATAATTTTACAAAGTTGTTGTGGCAGTCATTAAATAAAACGAATTAACGCGTACAAACTATGCATAATTTATACCGTCTAGTTGTAATTAGGTGGTACCATTAACCACATTTACAGTGTAGACCGGCACGGTGAACGTTAGGTGGCGGTATGTGTCTATGTTCTTCCCCATGTCGGTGACTCCGAAGAAGAGCGTGGTCTTTAAGCGCAGTCTCCTCCGTCGTGTCGCTCAGCACCATGTTAGCGCTGCGCTCTCTGTCCCGTACCGCGCTCCTCAGATATACCGCTGCTGCTCAGTTTCACGCGACTTCAAACTGCAGTGGCGCGAAAGTCGCTGTTGTAAGTAACGTTAGTTATGATCACGACACCCCGCACGCGACTGAATGTCAATGTCAAGTGACCTAAACACATTTATTGTCCCGTTTTAGAGCAGCCTTGTGTGAACAGGTCTCACCCTCAATTTCTGTATTTTCCCTTGAGAGATTGTTTAGGTTAAGTTTGTTTGGTAATAATTAATTTGTCGGGTGTTATTTAGTCAGTTATTTGTCAGTTCTGGTAGGGTCACGTTGCCATGATTTTAGTCTGCACATTTCCATTAAACATTTAAATTTAGTAATATTTTCATTTTACGTGCACGAGCAAAGTCATTGGCCGACTGTCAGTTATCTCAAAATAAACCGAAAATATAATCGGGAGCACCGCAACAACGTTACAGTTATATATTGTTTATCATGTAACGGTTGTAATTCACTAAACGAGACGCAAGGCGGCGCCAGTTGCGTTTGAATGAAGGAAACGCGAACAGCTTTGAATGACATTATATTGACCAATCCAGACAGCCGTTTGATTAATATTTTGAGATATTGAAACGATGTAACAGGTGCTTTATGTAACATTTGTTTCCTGCTCTCCAAAACATGCCGACAGCAAAGCTGTAACTTTAACTTTGCTTTTAATTAGGTTTTGTCAGGATGTGGTGTCTATGACGGCACTGAAATTCACGAGGCATCAGCGTGAGTACCGTTCTAGTTGTATGTGTCTGTATCTTTTTGTTAGTTTCTGCGTTTCATAAATCAATAGTAAGAGCATTAAAAGCATCAGTAACACAGTATTTCAGAAATTTCTTCTCCGTAAAAACAGTGTGCTAATGCTTATATGTATACCTTTTTCTTATATGTGAATATTTTGCATTTCTGTGTGTGTGTGTGTGTGTGTGTGTGTGTGTGTGTGTGTGAATCCTTGTGCATCTCAGTCGGGGAGGTGCTGAGGTTCAGATGTTTGCTCCGGATGTGTCTCAGATGCATGTGATAGACCACGGCAAAGGTCAGCCTGTGGAGCAAGAGTCAAGGTGAAGCGATCGTTAGGAAATACTGATTACAGAAAAATTACGGTTTCATGGGAGTCCATTATATACCTCTGCAAAAGTGCCCATATGGTACTGTATTTGATGAGTTCAGGTGTTCTGAAAAACCACAAACATATGAATAATCCATCTTTCTCAACTTTTCTTTGTATAGAAACGTCTTATCAGAATCAGCACGCATTGCTAGGGGCAGCATCACAGACCTGGCAAAACTGAATGTCAGCAATCACGACGCGGTCATTTTTCCTGGTGGATTTGGTGCAGCCAAAAACCTGTGAGTGATAGGATTTATTGTGATAAGTCAGGCTTGTCTTTTGAAGAAAATATTACAAATAAAAGCAACGCTAAAACCTTCTTCGCTTTTAGATATCTTTAAATGTGTATCTTTATCGTCATCAGGTCAACATTTGCCACTGATGGAAAGGACTGTAAGGTGAACAAGGAAGTTGAGCGGGTTTTAAAGGACTTCCATAATGCAAGAAAGCCAATAGGGTTCGTTTTTATTTATTACTACATATCTGTATAGACCCATGATTTACGGTCTTTAGTTTTTTTTCAATCAAATCATACTTTACAGACATGTGTTGATTATTAACTAACAGCTTGTCTTCTGGTCACCAGGTTGTGCTGTATATCTCCAGTGCTGGCGGCAAAAGTTCTTCCTGGTGTGGATGTGACGGTGGGTCATGAGGAGGAAGAAGGTGGGAAGTGGCCATATGCTGGTACTACTCAAGCCATCACTGCACTGGGAGCCAAACATACGGTCAAAGAAGTCACCATATCCTACCTGAACCTCTCTTCTCTTCTCTTCTCTTCTCTTCTCTTCTCTTCTCTTCTCTTCTCTTCTCTTCTCTTCTCTTCTCTTCTCTTCTCTTTTTTTTGTAATATTTCATACGTTTGTGTTCGTCTGAATTACCCTTAACCTTCGACCCTCACGAGGCCCATGTGGACAAAAAGAATAAGGTGGTGACCACACCTGCTTTCATGTGTGAAACGAAGTTGCACTTGATTTTTGATGGTATCGGTGCCATGGTCAGAGACGTCCTGAAGCTCAGCGGGAAGTGAAAATTCAACCAGTATATCAACCGGTATATGATCTGTATCTGACTGCTTAAATGATAAACGGTAGGCTTTTTCTTGCTGTGATTTTTAGTAATTTGCAAAACAAGACTTGACAGACATTACTAATCAAACGTATACGTGTTAATGATATTTTGGTGAGTATCCAGCAGAGGGCACTCTCTATATTCAAAAAAGATAATGTGAATTATATTTAGGTCCATGATTTTTTTTTCAGTCTTGAAGACTTGCCATGTAAGATAAACTCACCAGAGTTGTTTTAAAAAAGAGAGTATCGACATAATATAACACTGAACCAGTTAAAAGCTTGACAACTCCTTATGGTTGTTTGAAGTAGACACGGTCATTGTCGTGTTGAAATATGAAGTTTAAAATGATGAATAAAGTAAATAATTTTCTAAAAAAATATTAAATGTTATTAGTCTTTTATCAGTCTCCATTTAAAATCAGTAATGTAGCATTTATGAAAATCTAGATGCTTCAAAGTGCAAGGTACTGAAAACATGCCAAAGTGCTCTGTAACTGTTTGCCAGGGCTGTGTGTGTAGAACTGAA
The DNA here is from genome assembly GCF_018831695.1 of Puntigrus tetrazona. Lineage (NCBI taxonomy): Eukaryota > Metazoa > Chordata > Actinopteri > Cypriniformes > Cyprinidae > Puntigrus > Puntigrus tetrazona. The sequence goes on along the minus strand of NC_056707.1, from coordinate 15,963,645 downwards.
ACGCCAATGCTTTTTAAATGCCACTTGACTTGAACAACAAATATACATACCTCTGACTTGACACAGTTTACCCTTAATATGAGCTAAGTTGTCACTAGGCTGCCTTATTTTTTATATTTAAATCACATTATATTTCCTAAGTTAAAGTTGACATATTTCTGATGTTACTGGCACTACAGACTAATTTCAGTATAAAAGAGCCTGTAATTGTTATTTCTCTTATTTATGATTATAGCTTTGCCTGCTCTCTGCTACCATAAAGAGGAAAAACATAAAAAATATAACACATCTGGCATACATAAAAAATTCAGGTTATTTTCTGTGGTTATTTAATAAGGTGGTGTGTCCTGGAAACTGATGAGAGACAGAAAGTCAGTGAGAAAAAGGAAACCGGTGTGTTTAGACTAACAGGGATTAGTCACTTGATTAGCTACCAGCAGCCATCGTCATATGGCATCACGCAAGGCTACACACACAACTCAAAGAGACATGCAGTCGCTCACACTCATTTCCTGAGCACCCATACATAGCTTATTGAGATATGACGCTGTAGGACACACTTTAATTGTAACTAATTATATTAAATAATAAAATATCACTTCAGACAAATAAATGTACAACTTTTTAAGCAACTAAAAAATATGCATCTACTTTACTATATATATATATATATATATATATATATATATATATATATATATATATATATATATATATATATATATATATATTTTAATATTATGAAATACTGTTAAAGTAAAAAAAAAAAAACTATATCACTTCATGTGCACCAATAATTTTCTCTATTTAAACTTTTTTTTTTTTTGCCTCCACTCATGTGTGGTGTGAATACCATAGTTATCCTCTTTGAATCAGGTCAGGTCAGACCAGGCAGATGTCTCCCTGCCTGTTACTTTAGACCTAGTTCTTTCTGACGGAGGCCAGTTCTCAGACCAGGGCATCTAGTTGTTCTGTTCCCATGCCCGGCACTCTTTGATGGGGATTTCTTCCATCCACCTCTCATTAGCCTACCCGCTTCCCACAGCCTTCCAGAGAGGCTGGGCAAACAAGACCCCGCGTTCTGCCAATTTGTCCGTACAAAACGCAGGGATTTGGGGGCCTACAGACACTCTTAAACAGACAAATGGTAAGTATTTGCCTGGCAGTCTGAGATTCCTCACCCCCTCCCCTATCTACGCATAAACACACACACTCACTTGGTGCTTTCTCTACACTCTCTGGCCACTGGTTTCTTTACTCTGACTTTTTCTAACCAGCTCTTTTGACAAAAAATTTACTTAGATTTGGTAAAAAGGCTAAGAAGGTTTCTTAGGCTAGTTTATTTTTTTTATTTTATTGTTTGTTTTTACTGGTTACTCATCATGACTTGTTTTTTCAAGCTGGGTAAGCAGCACTAAGCAGTAACAGATTGTAATAGACCAGTATTGGCCACCTAAAAATAGATCATATTGAATCTTTTACCGGGTATACTATGTCCAATTGCATTATTGACTTAAAACACACTAGTTGTACTACTTAATGGTGCAGAAAAGGTAAGTAACCCTTCTCCCGTAGGTGTCTAGGTTATACTTGTTTTTAGGTAAAATGTCTGACTCGTGTTAGACAGGCATGCAGTCCCGTAGGATGTAAATGGGCTGAGGTCTCGGTGTTTTATTGTGAGTGGGGCTGTCTATCAGAGACCGGACTGAGGTCTGAGGCCCCGCGGTCCTCCTGGCATCCTGATCAGAGGATTAGCAGCATACAGCCGCAGGTCAAGAGCATGCCAGTCACACACACACTCACTTTAACACACACCCACACTTGTCATTTCACTTTCTCCCACAAACACCTTCGCTTTCACACACGCACGGCTGGAGAGAGCATTTCTCAACCTCTCACACTTGTGCAGAAGAGGCCTGTTTGATAGCAGGCTGTGGATTAGGTTCTGTGTTCTCTTTCATTCTTATTCTGATTGGCTTATGCTCTTGAGAGTCTTTTTTTTTACTACAGTGAGGTCGTACCAGTCTATACAATGAAAGGGGAATTTTTTCTCATGACATCATATTGCCCCGTTCTCCCACATTTAAATGTTTTTTTTTTGTCGTCGTTGTTTTAAGACACAAGAAAGATTGTTGTTCGTGCTACGATCGGTGGCATAAAAGCATGTTTATATTTGATCCATAAAGCATGCTGGTTGTACAAATGTGACATGTTTTTAGGTTATTTTATTAATCCGTTCTCAAATGATAAATATTATTGCTTATTACAAATATTAACCCACAGTCCTATTCCACACTTTAAGCACAGCTGCTTTGTAACTATGGCAGGTGGTCATTGTCAGGCCGAGCTGTTCCAGCCCCAGAATATAGCGGTGTGCTGGTGTTTGACCGGAGAAGCGTGTCCTGTCTGTTAGTGTACCCCTGCACTGACCCCTGTCCATCCCTCAATAGTGCAACGCCTTGTTGCCCCCAGCATGAGGTCCCAGCATCCCCTAGTTGTGATGGTGGGGGGCACACAGCAAGGGGCCTTAGAGGGGATGCAGAATTAGCAGCTAAAATGGAGACTCACATTTCCATATGCATGCCACTGACAAGTGTTATACTGAAAAACCCAGTACCAATACGTGTACAAGGTGGCCCAATGCAATAAGATGGGGAAAGGGGCGCTGGGGTTGGGCTTTAAATGGGGCAGCAATATTGTACTAATTCGTGCAAGAGACTCTCTATCAAAGCGATAGACATACGGTAATTAACGAGGGGCGAGGGGGGAAAAAAAGAGGAAAGAAAGAGCAGGAAGAATGAGTTCAGGAGTAAGAGGGACAGAGATGCTGATTTTGACGTGGAAATGCTGCGGTAATTAGCATATGGTGGTTTGTCCAGACCCAGTATTTACCAGCAGGATTGAATGCGTGTGCGGCATGGACGTGACTTTGTCCCCCCCAAATTTCCACAGCTACCTTTTCAGATACAACCCTCCCCACTCCCAAACACCCCTCACCTTTCAATTCCTTTTCTTACCTCTTTTCTATGGCCATTGCCTTTTTTCTGCCTTCTTTCTGCCTTCTTTCTCAATAGCGTGAATGTAGAACATAAAGGTTGTTACCAACGGCACATTTATTTATTTATTTTTTTAAAGATCAGTTTTGGGCCATCAAGTACAATGTGATCAGCTGACACTTATTTATATTTTTGACAAAAGTACTGGTGCTAAAAATGGAACAGATTTTAAACGTTTTAATTGCTCCAAAAAAAAATACAAATACAAAATTGCATTCACTAATTATTAAATTGTTATCTTTGGTTTTGTTTACAGTTCAATCAATTTTTTAATTCAGTATTTTTTTTTTATTAACTTAATTTGTTGTGACAAAAAATATTCATTCTAATTTTCACTACTTGACTTTTTTTCATTTCTTTTTTTTGGACCAATTTACTGTTTAATAGTTGGCAAGTTAGCTATTAACTTTGGTTTTAGGTAGGATCAGGAATGTTGAACATGTTAAAGCAGAATGTGCCCTTTTATAATAAAATGTAAAAAATTGGCATGCTAATAAGTATAGTTAATAGTGGTCAATTGGTCATTATATTAAAGTGTTACAGGTAGGAATGTAAAATATGCAGAATAAGACATTAATAAGTGCTTTATAAATCTAATAAACAAAATTTATGCATGCAAATAAGCAACTGGTCAATAGTAATGCATATTTTTATTAATTAAGTGTTATTTTACATGATTCTGCATCTGTGCATTGGTCTTCTTGCAGTAAGGTGAAGTATTTCACACTTTTCTCTGGGACTGGAAAAGAGCAGAGCAAGTCGCCCAGTGTGGTGCCTCTCATCTTTTGTGTGCTGGTTTCCCCATGCCAGCTTTCTGCTGTCACATTAGTGCACGTCACATGCACAAGCTCACATGCAAATGTGCAACTCTTAGACTTTTAGCTGGTTCAGAGGCTTCCTTTGCAAACAGGAAGTACTTTTTAGTCTTTCAGACTGATTTACTAAGTGTCATCGTATTTGTCTTTCCTTCCCAAGTGTCTCTCAGGGGTGTTTTGGAGCAATTATTCACACCTGCTGCAGTGGGTAAGTGGGAGCAAGAATCCTTCATCATATAATTAACTCCTGGCAGACCCTCACCACTGAATATTTCCCCCTGGCCAGAGGAATAGCAAGCCAGTTATGCAGTAATATCACCCATGTGTGATAGTGAAGCTTGTGTCAGACGATCGGTGTGAGTGTTTAGCCTGTTACAGGTCAAGGTTCACGGTCATCAATGCTTGAGGTGGACGGCTTTCCATCTGGTGGGGACTTGGCCTCTGAGGGTCAGGGCAAAAAAGTGTCTGTAAGTGCAGAGCTTGTCTTCAAAAGTTTTTTTGTGTGCGTGTGTGACAAGTATGTAAATCCCATTTTCGTGTGTGTCCTGTGCCAGGTCTAAAGGCCTCTTCAGTTTACAGTGTGTTTAGACGCAAATTTAGCCCATGGCTGAACTGAATGCTCTAATCACACACAACAATACCTGTCAAACCATTTGACCATTCACAAAACGCAGCACTTCTCTCTCTCTTTCTCTTCTTGGCAGGTAGATCTTTGGTGCTGCAGCTGCATGTCATGAATTGAATGAAAGCAGGCACTTGAGCAACTATGTGTGCACCCAGTAAAAAGGTGAAAAGCCTATTAATTCTTTCCTCGATTATTGCACTAGCATTGCCCAATTACATCCAGCTCAGTGATAAGATGAATCGCAGATCAGATACATTTTAGCTGTTTCACATAGCATGTGCTTGCTTAATGTTAGCATTATTACTTACAAATAACATTTTTTTTCTGGGAACACCTTTAGCTTAAACAGATAAATCTAAAATGTTATGTAGGAATGCCATATAGTCTAATATGCTTAATTTTGTCAAATTAATGCAACTAAATATATTATTTCCTGTTTAGTTTCTTTTAATAATTGTGAAAAATTGGTTAATCATAACATTTCCACCCACTTTATCCATCTCTCTCTCTCTCTCTCTCTCTCTCTCTCTCTCTCTCTCTCTCTCTCTCTCTCTCTCTCTCTCTCTCTCTCTCTCTCTCTCTCTCTCTCTCTCTGGCTGTCACTGCAGCACAATGTAGAAGCATTAGTATGCTAATGAGGTGCGGGGCGACAGGTGGCCCGCTAGACAGCTCAATTAAGCAGCTCGTTAAAGGCCAAGCTAACGAAGCGGCCTGCACTGCAAGCCTCAGCAAACAATGTGACTGTGCAGGCTACAAATTGGTGAGTGCTAGTTCTGTATGTGTGTGTGTGCACGCGTGTAGCAGGCAAGAGGTAGAGAGCTGGAGATAGAGACTGTTTTAGTGTGTTTGAGTAAATGTGTTAGCAGGGAGTTTGAAGGAGAGACCGATTCAGTGTGTGTGTGTGTGTGTTTAGCTGTTAGCAAGGCTTTGTGATGGACACAACTAATAATGGCTAATAAAAGGGGCTGTTGCCTTTGCTCCTTGGGAAATTAAAAACAAAATCTAAAATAAAATTATACTAAATAGATCATTTAAATACGGTGCTTCCTAATGTTTTAGTAATTTCCTTCTAAAACACTTTGCAGTAAACGGTTACGTTTTCTTTGGATATACATTGACACTCTAACAGATATACACTGTCATTTTTACATTCTGACATTGAGACGTTTAGAATGAAAGTTTTGATGTGGAATTCAAATGAAATTATAGAAAATGTTTTAAGAAAATGTTTAGCAGACTGTTTTGATCGGAAGAAAATACATTTAAAAGCCCCGACTTCCAAAACATGAAAAAAAAATGTATTGGGTAATAAGGATATGGTCACAATATCTTGTGCTTCCTTAATATTTAAATTCATTTATAAGTTATGTAAGTGTATACATTTATTTGATTGTTGACTTGTCATGTAAATCAAATTATGGATTTATTTATTTAAAATTCTGACTAAAGACCATCTATTTATTTTCATGTTATGACTGATAACTAATCAATATACAGTAATAACATTTGATACTATTTTGACTTAATACTGTACATTCAAAATAAAAACACAAAAGCATTGTAATGTGTGAATTTAGGCAATACAACATAATAGGTCACTGAAAAATTGATGTTCATTATGTGTTAAAGATTACATTAAACTTTGTTAATAGATAATAATTGTCAGTACATGTAATTTCAATGTAAAAGGAAACAAGCATGTAAAATTTCCTATAATTATAAATTTATTATAAACTGATCAATCAAAAATCAAGTGCACTCATATCACTCAGTCACTTTATATACAGCACGAATGGTTTCAGGTTATGTTTACTGTGAAAAATTAAGGCATGCTTGTAAAAAATTATTTCAAACATTAATGATGTCTGGGATTAAATGCTTCTTAAAGATTATTATCCTGAATATGAAATGATGACATAAACATCTCTTTGTCTGATTGAGCAGCAAAATAAGCAGGGCTGGGAACATTTGAGCAGCTCTGAGACACATCACAACCCGCCGCAGTTTTTGGTGGAGGAGCATTGTTTATTGTGGCTAGATAAAGTTGTTACATAGACATTTTAATCAGTTTGTAACACTTAGTATTTGAGCCTTATTATCCGGGGTGTGTTCACTGGTGCATGAAACAGCAGCGTTTGGGTTCATAACCCGACCCTCCTGTCTGAGTCTCGCTGGCATAAAGGGATCATGAGCTCTAATGGTTCAGGGATCTGCCCAGCAAACGAGGTTAGGTATGGAGGAAGACAAAAACACAGGGGCTAAACAGAGCCGCCCCATTCGTGAGCAAGCTGCTGCAAAGCTGGCCGACTCATGAATATGTTAATCCACATTTGCCCAAATAAGTATGTAGAGAGGGAGAGAAGGAAAAAAAACAACAGCGCTCATTAATTAATAAGGACAATGTGCCTTTAATGACAGTGTTGACACTGTTGGTGAACAAGTGATTGGAGCCTGAGAACGAGAGGTCATCAGTATGAGAGGAAGTGACACTTTGATGGGCGTTACTGTCAGAAGGAGAGGTTTTCTGTCCTAGGAGGGCAGAAAAGGTGATAGAGGATGGACATGCAGAGTATAATGAAGACAAAAATGAGCCATGAGAGAGAGACAAACAAGACGCTTGGACATTTAGACAGCGCAGAGGTCAGGAAAGTCAGGTTTAGATATACACTGATTTGGAGAGAGAAAAGAGGACACTTCAAGGATATAATAATAAAGTAATTTGGAAATTTGCATGTCATTATTTTCTGTCACTGTGTGTAATGTATGCACCTTAAAATATTGATTGTTTTTAAACAGGTTTCCTGGTTGAAACATATATGTGACTGCCTAGATATCACATGGAAATGTTTACGTTCAAAGTCTATTGAATATTAAATAAAAATATCTTACATATATTTTGTCTTTAAGAAATGGGCAAGAATGAACCTGTTCATTCCAATTCTTTCCAACATCAAAATACCTAATAATTGTGAAAACCCATAAACCGATAACATTTTCACCGGCACATTATACTATGTTTCACGAATGAACTGAGAATTTTTTTAAGCAGTGTTTGTTCCTCAAAGCCGCCCTATACACTGACTTTCATAAGAAATGAATAAGTATTGCAAAATCCGACATATATAAGAGGACAGATATTAGACAAGATGCTAATGCCATTGACTAGAAGCACTTCAGCATTATTGTGCAAATCCACCAGGCCTTATGGTGTTTGATTCACATCAGTAAAACCCAGACTTGCATTCAGTCTCACCATCTCTTTTTGATGCAACAAATTTAAGCATTGCATCGAGGCCTGAAAGAACGACAATGGCTCGATCTTTTCAAACGCCAGAGCAGCGCCACACACATAGAGATCAGAGTAAGTTTATGAAGTAATCTCTCTTTCTCTCTCTCTCTTCTCTCTCGCTATCACTCGGACCCCTCCCTCTCTCCCTCCCTCTGTGTTATGACATAGTAATCTGTGTCTCTAGCAGCTTGAATGAATAGGCGTATGAATGGCTGTTTTCTGCCTACATGAACCTATTGGAGGTGGATCAACCATATGCCCATGGACATGCACACTCAATGACAAAGGCGGATACCAACAGGTCCTCTCTGACACAAAGCGCCGTGGGGCTGAGGGAGGCAGGCGAGACGAGGGGTGCATCTTAACCTGAGACGTATGCACACACACACACACACACACACACACAAGTAAATATTCTCACACACGCCCCACCGCATGCCACCCACACAGCAATATTGAGATACGACATTGATACAAACTCCAGCCTGGGGAGTTTGTGAAGATGATGTTTTGTTGTGTTGTTTTCGAAAGGTCTTTGTTTGTGCGGGTGATAGTATTGTGTATGTAAAATGTATGGAAGGAGAGGGAGGGACAGTAGGAAAGACAAGCACTTTTTTGGAGGGGGCCAATCTGTTGCAGCTCTGGATGAAGTCTTGTGATGGAGAGACAGTGTGTTAAGCGACATATGTGACACAGAGGGACAAAAGGATTATGGTCCTGTTCTCGTTATCCGTGCCTTTGGACAGTGGGATTATCATCCAGGGAGTGAAGATCTCGGGCCGCTAAGCTTCAGTGTGGCCCGGTTCCTCATCTCTTGTGTGGGGTGGGAAAGCAGGGGTGAAGGGGGATCCCTGGAGAGCGGGCCGCTATCAGGATTTACATATTCATCAGAGATCAGAGCTATGTTCTCTTTCTTTCTCTTTTCTCTTTTCTTTTTCCTCTGTCTTGCATACACATGCTTCAACATGCTGAGATGTCTTATTTGACTGTTTCTGGATATTACTCTTTCTCTTCACTTTTGAAAATGCTCCTAATTTTTCCACATTTATTATTATTGTTAATATTTTTGTTATGTGCAAAGAGGTTCAAAGTCCTATTTTTCACATTTATTATATTGTATTATATTATATTTACTGCTGTCAAATGATTAATCACAATTGCGTCTAAAATACGTTTTGTGTGTGTGTGTGTGTGTGTGTATATATGTATGTATATATGTATGTAAATGTATGTGTATATGTGTGTGTGTGTGTGTGTGTGTGTGTGTTTGTGTACTGTGTATTATTTATAAATGCACACATGGATTTATTATTATTACACAGATAAAAATACTTCTGATTGTTTCCAAAATATATATAATAATGGAAAATATATATAATGTGTGGAAGTATTAACATATGCATAATAAATATACACAGAACACACATTATGTAAAAAAGCTTTTATTTTGGATGCAGTTAATTACAATTAATCATTTCACAGCACTAATTATATTTTCGTAGCAATGTAAGTTTAAAGCACGACTTAAAAATTAACAACTCTAAAAATGCCTTATTTTGCTTTGCTTTGTTGATGGTGTCAAAGATCCAAAGAGCACTGTGTGCTTCAATAAACAACAGGTGAGTTGAGACAATTATGTACAGTTAACAATGGTCAGATCACAAATGTATGTATTTACCTAGAAATAGCACTGAATTTTATTTTAAAAAGAATAAAGCTAAATTCTTTTAGAAAACCATTTACTTATAGATTTTTGACACTCATTTATGACATTTATGTGTCACAAATAAATGCATCAGTCTGGCATGGAGAAATATAATAATTTTGCATTAATAAAAATTACAGAGAGCGCAATGGAGTAACTACTGTAGAGGAGGGCAAATGAAGTTCAGCTGAGGTGAAGGGGTGAGACAACGTCAAAGAAGGGACAACAGCGAGAGAGATAGAGAGACGTGTCTAATGAAGGAATGCACACAGAGAAATGGAAACTAATGGAGACAAAGGATGTACAGGCGAGAGAGAGAGATGGCGATGGGGTGGCTGACTGCTGTTGAACTCATCGTCATCTTAATTGATGAGGTCATCCCGGGGACTATCCCAAAACTAGAGTGTCCCCGGGAGGTCGTCACCAGGTCATCCAAAAGTCAAAGTGCATCAGAGAGAGATGACGTAGCATGTAAGATTTCTTTGTGTTTTGTTCTTCGTATGTATGCATGCATGTTTGTTTTTTCATTAATTAAAAGGATAGTGTAGACCAGACAGGAAGATGGAAAGAGAGAGAGAGAGAGAGAGAAATGGGATCCGGACAAGATGGCAAGCTGGGTTTGAACCCGTGTCACCTTGAACAGATATTTCTATTTGCGTTATCAACTGTACCACAGCTCTAACTTCTATGCATTTTGATCTACAAATATTGCTAAACTACTTACTAAGCTACAAAATTACTTCAGATTTGTATATATATTATTTTTTCTAAATAGATTGTGAAAGTTGATGTACAAAGTTGTTTTTCAAACTCATGTTTAGGTGCCAGATTCTCAAACCAATACTTATTGTTTTAAATATTTATTGTGATTTTTCCAAATGTCTGTATGCAGTCAATATATAATCATGTTTAGGTACCATAACGTTAACTTAAAGGTCCAGAATGTAAGACTGCGGGCTAGCAGTTGAAATGGGTACTGCAAAAACAAAGGCATTTCGCCCTGGACTGTACATTTCAGAGAACAATTACTGGCTGCTGGCTATAGTATTATTTTTCAGATAAAAGACTATGTATACATAACATGATTCCTGACTGTAAGTGGACAGGATCATACAGAATAAAGGTGCAGTGTGTAATATCGCCAGCTAGCGGTTTAATGGGTTCTCCAGTTCCTTCCCAGAATCTGCCCATAATGCAAATTTAACTGGCTATAGCATTATTTTTTAGAGAAACAGCTATGTAAACATAACATATTTCTGTCTTTTAAAAGAGTCAAAAGCTTACATACAGCACCTTTAATAGAAATCTTAGGTTTACAAATATATATTTTTTACAAATTAAAATTAACAGACTATTAAAAATGTAATATACAGGGAATAATTGCAATACAACAGATAATAAAGAGCTTTCCCCCCCTTTTTTCTCACATATATACAAAGGTTTGTTTTGAAATTGGGTCCATGTCTTTGATATGCTGTCAATCAAATGTTCTCTGCTGGAATTGCTAGAGTGTAGGTGTCAAAGTAACCTTTGCCACGCAGGCACACAAACACACACACATATATAGCGAAATACAAATAGACTCGCTCAGTGACAACACACTCGGTAATTGCTGCCTATTAAGGTCTTCGCTTCTCTCTCACACCTCATTACAGGCCTAAACACACACTGCCCCCTCATTACAGATTGCTTGCTAAACACACACAGATATACAATTCCCTCATTCCCACCTGTCAGTTAAACACTCAACCTGGCAAGCGTGACCACTGAGAGTTGGGTGTTAACTCGCTGATGACAGTGTGAGAGGTGTGGGCTCTGTAACCCCATTCCAATACATGGTAGAAAACTGTTATGCGTGCTGACCTTATGTGTCCGTGTGTGTTGTGGGAAGTCTCTAACAAGAGGCATTTGTCAGGATGGTGCGCTTCTCTTGTTGGGTTAGGGTTGACTTTGAACACCCTATGAAGAAAATGGACTATCGCGTAGAAAAACCAATTAGCGCTTGTGTCTGCACATGTGCCTCACGCTGTTAGAAACTGTTCAGTGTGTTTGTATGCGCAAAAGCAACAGGTTCGAATCTGTTGTATGTAATATATATATATATATATATATATATATATATATATATATATATATATATATATATATATATATATATATATATATATATATATATAAAAAATTGTATATGTAATAATGAAGTGATTTTGTTTCGTCATCATGATATTTGTCACAACTATCATCTTTCCATGTTATTCTCTGCAATGAAGTAATGTGTAACCTTTAGCAATGGGAGGTTTGTTTGTTGTAAATTGGTGCAATTCACTATAGACCCTGATTTTTTTTTTTCACTCTTTCTTTCTCAAGGTGAAAGGAAATTTAATGTGCCAAGAATAGCAGATGGGTTGGTGAGAGGAGGATACAAAAAGTAGCTGCAAAACAGGAGTACAATTATGGTTATAACATGGTATGTATAAGATCCAAATGATATGAGAGATTTGTAGTCCTATCAGCTATACCTTCTTACAAAGTAACTGTGCTTTTACTATATTATAGGCACAATCCCACTGGAGTAATTTGGGACTTAAAGGCCATGATGATTATTCTTGGCTCGTTGTTTTGAAAGGCTTTAATCTGAAATGAAACCACCCCAATATTAATGGTGTCATGTTTGTTTATGAAGTAAGTAAGAAAGTAAGAAGATCGGGCCGCTGATGTCCAACCAGACCAGATGGTGTCATTTTGAAAGAAACTGAAAGAAGAGCATTTTGAAACTTGGAAGGAGGTTCAGAACAAATCGTGGAAGCTTGAAAAGAAGAATGAAAGAAAGGAAGTTCTGTCCATTGTGATTAGCGATGACTAACTTGGTTATTGAATTGGCCTTTTTTATTAATGTAAAATAAGGCAATAGTTTGACAAAGACATTTGGATAAAAACAATGTAATTTTCAGGAATGCGTTGCTTGCTGACTGCATCAAGAAGCAAAAGCTGGTCATTTCTGACTGACAAACAGCTTGTGTTTTGCTCATACTGTAGCTATAAATGTATGCCCTAATGTGTTGTTTGTCTGTGTCCCAGCTTGCGATAGTTTGCAGATCCTCTTCAAAGTACTTCAGATGACAAGGGACCCCTCTCAAAAACACAAGCCTGAACTCTTCAGTTTAAGAGCCCGGCAGTTTGCCTCGCTGTGAGTGTTTCTAACCCAGGAAACTGACAGATGCCCATAAATTATTTGCCTTTATTTTAAAAGCACAGCTCATTTACATCAATTTGTAAGAGGCGGGGGAAAGTAGTAAAGGGGTTTGTAACTTATATGTATATGCGAGTGTGCAAAGGAGGGGGTCATCCTAGGTGGTCAGCGTAGCCATTCTTTCACCCTAGTATCCTGTCGTATTCCTTGAACCCTTACATACTCACCATTTCCACACACACACAGCAGAGCTCAGATGCCTCCCCGCTAATTAGCAACAAGTCAGAGACGCCCACTTCTGCAGGGCAGTAAATATTCCCACACACTCTCACACTCGCACAGACGTCCCTAACTCGGATACAAGACCCTCGTTCCTTCTCCATTCTTTCCTCTCTTTTCTGATTTTTATCACCTCCCCTTGTTTTGTTCCCACTTCTGCAGCCATCAATCATCCCATTGACCTATCTTGTTAGGGGAAACTCACAGACACGCCCCCTCGCCTCTTCCAGGCCTCAATCTCGTCCCACGCTCTCTTTCTTTCTATATATGTATGCATCAGAGCCTCAGTGTCCATCTCTGACTTATACCTTCATGCTTCATCCCGCTTTCCTGCACGATTAGTGGTCAGGACAGGGTTGTGTCCGTGGGCCGGACAGGGTCGTTGGGAGGTGTTGGGTGGGGGGGTTAGATTTAGGGAACACTCTGGGTGGTACGGTAGCCCCTGCGATGAGCACAATGCCTCCTGTGTCCCCATGTGACACACACCCTTGTTTTACAACAGGGGAGGAGACACCTTCAATGCCCCAATGATGTGAACCACCCTGAGCCTATTCAGGGTGACAAACGGCCACTGCTGGCCCCTGCAACAAACACATGCACAGACAGACCGCCACTATCACACGCATAAACATGGCTTTTGCTTCATGTTGTGTTTATCTGCTAATCCGCCTTGCCAAATAAAAACATTACTGTTAAACGTGCGGTGGGAGACTACCTAGATGACATTAATATGCACACTCAAATCCGAGACAGATGGAATAAAAAGGCTTTCGTCTACCTTTAGCGCTTTCTCCCTCTCTTTTCTCTCTGAAAGAACCTTCTTGGCTGGCTCTCAGTGGGGTTGAATTGGTATGGCTTTAATTGAATCAACTAGCTCTTTTCTTGTGCCGCACTTATGAGGCCAGAGCAGCCAAATGGCTTGATGACAACGTAATGGCAAAAGAATTGAATGAGCTTCGCTGCCAGAGGGGAGTGAAAACCCAATGGCATTCCTTCGGATCTGCAGCAATACACGGCCACGCTATTACTCTATTATAACACTATTATGAATGCTGAACTTAGCCTGAATACAAAGCTAATTTTTTTGACATTTTGACAATTGTTGACATTGCATAGGCCTACATTATTCTACTCAAAAAAGATATAAATAGAGCATACTACGTAAGCAGTTACAAAATCGTTTTAAATTTTTATTGTATTTGTATATATGTTTTAGTTTTAATTCAGACAAGGTTTTTTTTTAAACCTCAGTTATAACCTATATCTACTTTCTCTAAGCCTTGAATATAATCTTGTTGGCGTAACCTATTGCAGGGCTTCCTAAATATGGGCCCGTGAACCCCTGGAGGTTTGTGAGGAAAATGCAGATAGTTTATCAGTTGATAAAAAGCTAATTTAAAAATATAAACATTTTAATTTTAAATAAAAAGCATACATAATTTTATATAAATAATTGACATATATATATATATATATATATATATATATATATATATATATATATATATATATATATATATATATATATATAAAACTTAAAATCTCAAAATCTCATATCTCATATGATGCTTCAAGAGGATATTTTATGTCAAAGGGGGTTAGCTAACAAAATACATTTTGTTAGACCTTAAAGCAATTTTTGTTGTACCCCCAAACCTGGGATTTAAACCCATGAATGTGCAGCACTGTAACTAAGTTAAACATTTGAAAAGTGATGAAATGGTTCAGACAATCCTACACAAATTCTCTTTCAGTTTTCTTTTGTCTGATCTTCCATATGCCAGATTTAACCGGCCATTTTAAACCAAAGAGACCCATCACAGTCTGTTATAGCAGCTTTTTTTCTTTCTTTCTTTTCCTTTTCTCAGCTTCCAGCGGAACATTGAAGAGGAAGTGCCAACCGTTCTTTGAAGATGTTCAGGTTTCTGGTGAACAATCAGTGTGAGGCTGATGTAGATGGTCTCGACCCCTGGTTGCTGTGAACGTTAGGGATGCAGAGGAGGGATGGAGAGATGCATTCCTCCTAAAGAATCCGGCTGAGACAATAGAACAGCGCACAGGCACTTGGGGAACAGAAGGGTGACACAGAGGGCAGCTCTCACCCACAACAACTCTCCTCCTTTGAAAACAAAACCCCAACCTGTTACTGCTTCAGCCTGTCTGTGGGAGGGGATGCTCGTAATAAAGCTGCCAGCCCCCTCGTTAGGTATCACGAGGGTAAGTGTATGTGTTTGAGTGAAGGACCAAGGAGCAATAGTACAGGAATGCGCCCTTTCAAGTGACATTTGGGAGCAGGAGCTCTGTGCCACTTTATTTTTCATATGCACGTTTTTTGACCTTTCCCTTTTTCATTTTAGGGGATACTGATGAAATACAGCTTGCAATATTTTACAGCTTGCCAACATATATTTAATCATGTCATGCATGTAAATATACAATTAAAAGAAATTGTACTATGATTATCACTAATGATACAAGTGGTAAAATACATAGCCACGCAATCAATAAGAAATTATTAAAGGTGACGTTAATATCCATAAACATGACCAGTATTCATATATAGACAGTGCATAGTGCACCACCAGGATAACACACAACTGTAAAATAATGCAATAAACAAAAACTAATAATAGAACAAAAGAAGAATAAAAAACAAAAATAATAGAAAATGTAACACCTTTTCAGTTCAACCCATTTTTAGTATCCAACTGTACTTTAATTATAACAGTGTGTATTTATGTGTGTGTGTGTATATACATATATATATATATTATAGTGATGGATGAATGATAGTCAGTTGGGTCCAGAATAATATTAGACCCCACTGAGTTTCACTGTATGGGCAATTCTTTTGTGTTCTGAAGAAAGATCCTATTGAGAGAGTAAATGATGAATTTTTTTTTTTTTTTTTTTGGTGAACTGTGCATTTTTGGGGCAACTTTCATAAGATACAAAAACTTTTTCTTGACGTCGTCTCATCATCCCCCCTCATTCACACAAGAGCACATATGCAATCACGCACCCCTCCTTTTTATCTTTCCCTCTTGCAGGATCAGGGGAGCAGGTTGTGGTAACATTTGTAGCATTTGGCTGCAGCAAATCCCACAGCTTTTTTCCTGAAAAGAAGCAGCCACCTTAAAGAAGGGGGGCTCTCCTCCAGTGAAGCCCCTGGTCTTTCTCCTGCTCTCAGCCTGCGCTCAGCGGCCTGCATGCCCCTCACCATCGCTTGCAAATCCCCCTTTATCCGCTGGCAGCCAGATGGGGTGGCAGGAATAATAGGCACAGCCTGATGAGCACCATTCAATTTGTCCAGCCGTGTAAAGGAGCTTGTAAGCCGTTCCATTTGAGCAGGGTGTAATAGTAGCCAGGGGAGCAGAGGCTATGTTAAGACTTAATTACCTACTAATGGCTGTTGTAGGGACAAAAGACTTGTGTAGACCCCAACAACTTACACTCCTGTAATAGAGGAGAAAGGCTGGGAGAGGAAGGGGTTGGGGGGGGACGGTTTATTGAGATGTTGTGGACAGAAATTTGTGATGTTCATATGTTAAAAATGTCATCAACATAACTTTGCGTATGAGGTGTGTGGATAGAAAGAAGAAAAGGACTTTGCTGCATGTACTTTGATTTTCTTTAGAAAGCCATTTGGGCTCAGAAACCTGGGAGAAAGGTTTTCTTGGGGGGTTTTTTCTGTCTTTTTTTTCTTTTCTTATTCTCGTTTTTCAGTTAGAGGGAAGATTAGCAGGATTAAGACTGGCTCACATATGCTGCTCTTCACTATTGGCATTCAACACAACACAAGCCCAACTGCCACCCAGACGGGGAGAGAAAGAGGACGACAGAGCGAGAGTGAAAGTTTTCCTCTGATATTAAAGCATCGCTACACTGAATCAAAACTGTTTGGAATAACTGTGGAAGAGAAAAGGGCTGTTTAGTAAGAATAGGAGAAAGTAAAGAAACTGTTGGAGGGTGGGAGGAGGGAATCAGGATGGATTGGTGATGGAAAAAAAAAAGAAATATACAGACGGGTCACTTTCTGGGTTTTCATTTTAAACTAAATATCAGCAGATAATTGTTTTTAAAAAAAAGTTATAAAGAGGGACCAAATTTGTGACCATGATCATGTAAACTTCTTATTGGATAACATGATTCTCTCTCTCTTTCTCTCTCTCTCTCTCTCTCTCTGTGTCTTTCTCGCTCTCTCTCTCTCTCTGTCTCTGTCTGTCTCTCTCTGTCTTTCTCTGTCTCTTTCTCTCTGTGTCTTTCTCGCTCTCTCTCTCTCTCTGTCTCTGTCTCTCTCTGTCTCTCTCTGTCTTTCTCTGTCTCTTTCTCTCTGTCTCTTTCTCTTCTCGCTCTCTCTCTCTCTCTCTCTCTCTCTCTCTCTCTCTCTCTCTCTCTCGCTCTTTCTCTCTCTCTGTCTCTGTCTCTCTCTGTCTCTGTCTCTCTCTCTGTCTCTGTCTCTCTCTGTCTTTCTCTCTCTTTCTCTCTCTCTCTTTCTCTCTCTGTCTTTCTCTCTGTCTCTCTCTCTCTTTCTCTCTCTCTCTTTCTCTCTCTCTCTCTTTCTCTCTGTGTCTTTCTCGCTCTCTCTCTTTCTGTCTCTCTCTCTGTCTCTGTCTCTCTCTCTCTCTCTCTCTCTCTGTGTCTCTCTCTGTGTGTGTCTCTCTCTCTCTGTGTCTGTCTCTGTCTCTCTCTCTCTCTCTCTCTCTCTCTCTCTCTCTCTCTCTCTCTCTCTCTCTCTTTCTTTACCTCTCTCTTTACCTCTACACCTCTTTTCAATCCTGAAACGATCTTTTCCTTTTGCTATTGGAACAAATAGTTTCACAGAAGGATTCCCCAGTAATGACTTCTGCTTCTAAGAATCCTGGAAAAATAAAGATGGCCATTAGAAAATAACTTAAAATAGAAGCATTTCCAGAAAAGCAGAAAAATGTGTAATGCGTGAACATTCAGGAACATAAACACATATAGAAGCAGATAAGCTTCTGAATAGGCGGTATACTCAAAAGTACTGCGCTTATGTTGAGTTTTGTGTCAACAAATGTGCAAAAAATGCTGAAACAACTCCAGCTGGATTCATTAACTTAAGTATGACTGCAGTTACAGCTCTGGCTAATTTAGCTCTTAGGGTTAACAGTTTTTACACATATACACACCTCTGCCCACCTCATTATTGGTATGCGCACACAAACACATCATTATCTCATAAAGGTAATGAGAAAAGAAGAGTCTGGCTTTGCCAACAGGCGGAAATTAGCACTCAGTCTCCTTCCACACTCATCCACCAGGCTAACATTCATTCACCCTGAGGTGGCAAAAGCTCTCGTATCTCTCTCTCCCTCTTTTTTCTGAGGCATGCCCTCGTTAAACAAATAGCTTTTAATTAAATGACTGAGTGACACAAAATGCAGCCAGTTATGTATTTTTTGTCTTTTCAGTTGATTACATTTTCTGCACCTGAACTGTGAAGTTTGAATAAACTGTAAAACGCTGTTTGGAGACCGCGTTGCTTTCTCGTTTTTGTAAACAAAAAAAAATGTAGTGTTTTTAAACAAATATGGTAAAACTCTGTAATATGATTTAGAGAAACGTTACAGACCCACAAACGCATAAAGAGATTAAAAAAATTGCCACTTTGCATTTATGCGCATTACATTTATTTATGTAATTACAATTGCAAGGGGTTCGCAGAAACTTACAATTAAATACACTGCTCGTTAGGCTTTTACACGGCGCTTATGTAATCGCTAATGTGGCCAGTGTTTATGCCGCAAATCTTGTTTAGGCAGGTCTGTAAAAAAAATGGGTGTACATCTTTGTCACCGGCTAAGTGTGATCTGAATCAAGAGGCAATGACGTCAGCCATGCATCCTCTTAATTAGCCTTAATTGGCAACATTCTCGGCGGACTACAGTTACCAAAGTTGGGATGAATCGAGGGCAGACCAACCCCTGTCTTTCTCTCTCTGTAATTGCTCCCAAGACAGTTGTCAGTCAGTGTGTGTCGTGTGGGTGCGTGTGAATTTGTGTGCATTCTTCCCCGGGTGACATTTCAGATAATTATATGCGCGAGGAATAAACTGCGGCTCTGACAATAGGGCTTTTTCTGTCCCCCCCTCCACCCCCCACCCCACCGTTTCTAATCCAGACAGTCGCGGCATATATTACCATTTTGGTACACTTAACAAGTGAGATTACCGGAATCCATAATGAAGGAACTGAACTACAACTTCTCTCCGACACCGCCGGTTTAAACCAACTCATTTGCATAAGCGTATTTAACGAGAGTAAACAAGCAAACAGACAGACGGGGCTGTCCGCGCGGGGAAAACAACCAAACAAGAGCTCAAAGATGCTTCAATGAAAATATGTTAAAGACCTTGATCTGCTGATGTCTCTCCTAAACTCATTGATGCGTCTGTTAAATCTACACCTGTGGAGTCTATCTATCTATCTATCTATCTATCTATCTATCTATCTATCTATCTATCTATCTATCTATCTATCTATCTATCTATCTCAGATTAAACACACCGCCGCATATATGCGTGCACGAGCAGGCTACAATTAATTTCCGAATAGCAAGCGAAATGTAAATCGGTCATAATACGGGCGCCGTGTTACCCGTCTGTTACGCCCTCCTCCCCTGATTGGAACAATAACTTCTGTTTGTCCATATTGGCCTAATTGAAATGTTTCAGATCATAACCGTTAAAAACCATTTTACACGCCTCGTTTATTAACGATTTAAATGCGCTTAACGGCTGAAATCAGTCAGCTGTCGGGCGCCCGCATGGGGTCATCGGGTTAAAACAATATGAGCGCGGTCGAACCGCAAAACAGTGTCTGCTGCTGACCGCGCTCAATTCTGCGGGAAATAGCGCGCGCGCGAGCACCGAGAAGATGTCGCGTCGGCATCCATCCGCTCCTGCCTGAAACCGCTCTTACACGGGCCTCGCGTTTTGCAAAGCTGATTGTCTAAAGCGCATGAATCAAGTGAGAGATGTAAACTAAAACTAATATAAAATAGTTACTTTTATTCATTATTTGTTAATAATAATGATTAATAATTTCAAATTCATACATTTTATCCGTATATACATATATATATATATATATATATATATATATATATATATATATATATATATATATATATATATATATATATATATATATATCACACAAAAAAAACTAATTAATTGGCAGCTCGGTTTATTTTTTTTTCAGTGTCACACATGCACACGCTGTGCATTTAGACTTAGAAAAGTTTATTACATTATCAAACACATTCTTTTTTATTTGTGCATGCATACATGACCAGCTAACTTTAACTTAAGTACTGTCTGCACAGTTTGTTCAACCGACCCTCTGTAATCCAAACCCAACGATGTTCTGTGAGGATGCACCATATGCGAAGTGTGTCTAATGCATTTAATAAAGCCTCAGTTTTTTTTTTTTTTTTTTTTTTTTTGCAATGGCATCAGGTTTTAGGACCCCCACCCACTGGAGCTCATTGGTTCTTGACGGGCTGTCGGAAAAGCGTTGACATTGTCCCGGTGACTTGCCCCCGGGTGATGGGGAGGAGGGACCTACTATAAAACAGCCCTCGTCATCCTCGGGCGTGCCAAACACAAACGGTGCACGGGTGAACTGGAATAACGAGTGAATTCTGCAAAGCCGCACACAAGCACGCGCTTGCACCTGCTACCGGTAAGTCTGAATATATAGAAATACTGATACTTTAAAAAAAAAATAAAAGTATAAAAGTAATGTACACTAGTAAATGCCAGCGTTATTTATTAAATAATTTAATTCTAATTATTCAGTGTGATAATTTATTAAAGGCTACTGTTTTATATATTAGATAATCGTTTTTTTGTCACAAACTAATTTTTATTTTTATAGTTTGCTGAACTGGACAACTTTTTGTAAACTTATTGGGTTGGGGAGTTAATACAAATCTCTAGGACATATGGATATTAAATATGTTGTAGGCTGCCGCATTTAGTCAACCCGTATTAACTAGTTTGTAACTTTTCATTATTTACTTATTTTTTGTTTTCGTGTTAAGTTTAGATTTTTAACAGTTCCATTCTTTTAAAAGGAATATTGACATCTGCGAGAATCTGAGAGCGCACTGAACACCATGGACTCCGACACGAGCCGAGTGTCCAGTAGACCTTCTTCTCCCGAAGGCGACGATCTCTTCCTGTCTGCTGTCAAGAAATCCGTGGGTTTCTCCGGCGCCGTCTCCTCCACACAGAGCGATTCTCCTCCGGAGTTAAGAGGCGCGGACCTGCGGGGCGTCTCCAGCGCCGACGAGGACGCGATGTCTCTGAAGATGCTCTCCAAAAAGGACCGTAAACTCCTGTCCGAGTCCGAACTGCAGAACATGCGCCTCAAGATCAACAGCCGCGAAAGAAAACGCATGCACGACCTAAACATCGCCATGGACGGGCTCCGAGAGGTCATGCCCTATGCCCACGGGCCATCCGTGCGCAAGCTCTCCAAAATAGCAACCCTGCTGCTCGCGCGCAACTACATCCTTATGCTGAGCAACTCGCTGGAGGAGATGAAACGGCTCGTGAGCGAGATCTACGGAGGAGGGAGCGGGGCTCATCACACCGGCTTCCACCCGTCCGGTTGTGGCACCCTTACGCACGCGGCGGGCGCTCCGTTACCGGGTCACCCCGCCGCTGTCTCGCACTCGTCTCACCCGGTGCACCATCCTCTGCTTCCACCAGCAGTCTCCACCGCCGCTTCTCTCACCGGCCCGGGTCTCTCAGCCGTCAGGCCGCATCACGGACTGCTCAAGGCACCGTCAGCCGGCGCTGGCGCACTCGGCGCTGGCTTCCAGCATTGGGGCGCGGGGATCCCGTGTCCGTGCAGCATGTGCCAGGTTCCTCCGCCTCACGTGTCCGGTATGAGCACCGTCAGCATGCCACGACTGACTAGTGACTCAAAATGAAGCACTGAACTTTGATAAAAGAACTCTGAGGCGCAACCATAGACTTTTATATATTAAAGCTGTATTATCTCGTGTTTATCAGTTTATGGCTGAACAATTTGTTTTTGGAAAGCACAAATAGGTCTGAAGCGAAGGAAATGGATCAAAGCCACTAACATAGAGTTTTCTAACACTAGAGATATTAGGTTTACTATCCATGTGCATTTCTGTGTATGAAGTTTGTGAAAATGGCATACCTTACTCTCTTTAGCCTTCGAACGCTGGACTGCTATTTACTAAATAGGTATAATGCGAACCTTAGAAATTTATAGCATACAATTAAAAATAAATGAAAACTTACAATTCATGCTGCAGTTGAAGAGGGCTAAATAGTTTAATGAGCCATTAATATTAGACGTTATACATTAAAAGTCCTAGCTTTGGAAAAATGGGACTGCACTGTGTAAATATGTAGATTGCATTTGTACAGATATTGAGAGATTTTATATTACCTTCCCCAGTTTATGTTTGGGGTCAGAATTCATTTGCCAAGCGCTGTCTTTAACAGGAAAGATGCACCTGTTCGTTCCTGCACTGTTTTTCTCTCTGTGTCTTTATATCTTCCTCTTTCTCCCTTTAGTTTTCTGGCCTTCCATCTTTTATTTTTTTTTGTCTTTTCTTTCTGCACAAGCATACCCGTCATGGCCGATGCGAAGAATGATCAACTTTTATTTTTTATAATAAAGTGTAAAATGATATTTATTTACTTATTTTGATGGTATTTTCAAATTAATGTGCGGTGAATGTTTGAGTCCTAACTGTAAAATAAATGTTTTAAAATTGTGCATTTATTTGCTTGTTTGTGCTTAATTTTCAGTATGCAAATTCACACATAGATTATAAATGGTTTCTCCAATATGAAATGGACAGAAATGAGAAACAAAATTAACAAAGACGAAAAACAAAAAATATCTATCTATCTATCTATCTATCTATCTATCTATCTATCTATCTATCTATCTATCTATCTATCTATCTATCTATCTATTTATCTATCGAATCCTTAATCCTTAAAAACAATATTAAAATAAAATAAATTACAGCGCAGTTGATTTGACGGGAAAAAGTAGTGTATTCTGGGAAACAAACAGGCTAATCACTTCTTCGCTCTTCTGAAGAACAAACAGAGATTGCTCAGACCGACACCATTTACTTATTGTAAACTAGAACAAAGATAGTCTAAAAAGGCCGAGAATAGGCTCTTTAATAACTTACATCGAGCTCATATAAACAGTACCAAATTATTATTTATTTTGGCTAGTATCGTTTATAATACAGTTTAATATTTTTTTATTGTGATGGATTTTTTTTGTATTTTAGGTTAGCAATAGTTCATTAGTAGCCTAACAACTAAGGCTTTATCAATTCTATAAATCATTTTTTTTAAGGATAAGAATTATTATTATTTTAATTGCAAACGCATTAAATTATCCGAACAATGATATCCCAACCGAATGGTTTACGCGTTATCCTGTACTATTTGAAAGTATACAGACAAACTAAGCTGAAACCGAATACCGAGCTACTTTTTAATTTCCAAAAAAAAAAAAAAAATCGAACGATTTTTTTTCTCAACTTTTGAGCTGTGAAATAGACTTGGTGCGTTCGATTGCCTTAAAATGATACATTTCTTTATCTCAACCCGGTAAATTCCGACACATATTAAAACATACATTTCATTTTATGTTGAGATGGAGAACAAGTTATTTGCGGCAATTACATTTCGCGTAATTTGGCGCGTCTAGAAGTCGCCTTCATTTCTTCACTTCTGTGTCCCTTCACTTCACCCTCACCTGTCAGCCGGCGGTTCTTCTCCTGCGGGCAGCTTTCCAAACGAGACCTTGTAGTTTTTCCTATTAACTTTTATGAAGCATATTCTGTTCATTCTGAAAAAATGAGATAACCTTCATGTTTCCGATCCTCAAGGAGGGGATCGTTTATTTAGAATGCAGGAAACGCATTTGAAGTCTTGCACTACACAAAATATGCACCGGGAGAGAAAAAAAGAGCTGCGAGATGGAGAGAATAAATAAAGGAGTATTAGGTGGAATACATAACTAAACGCCAGCAGCTGGATGGCAGATTGCTCTTTCTGTTGCAATGTTTTCCGAGGGATTTTTGAGCTGGAACGATATGGAGTGAAGCTGGCTTTTGAATATTCATATTTGCCACTTGTTTATTTGTCTATCTGTTTCAAGATCCGTTATATTTTACGCCTATTATTATTATTCGTTATCTAAGTTGTATTTTACAACAAAGAGGGTCGCGTTTTATTTAATATGGATAGACTTTAGCTGATTATTTTAGAAGGTAGTTTACTGTTTCATTTGCATTTTGTATTTGCCGAATTATCCTTGATGCATTTTGGGCAGTTTAATAACAACACGCCTACTGAATAGTTTAAAAATCCAATAAAAACGGCTCATGTGCATCAACAAATCTAAGTAAGTTTTTTTTTTTTAAGTTTCAGCGAAAAAGTTTCAGCACCCACCCAAGCAGCAGTCAGTGTAATAGTAATTTCGACCCCAGATCGAGCTCCATGAAAGCAAACAGGCTGCTGATGTCTTGTCTTCCTTCACTAGCATCTGCTTGTTAGTAATTTTCAGCCGCCTCGCCCATTTGCTCCGCGTAAAATGCAATTACTCCGAAAGGTAATGAGAATTACACGCTATCACGTTTCCAAATTAATCAGAGCAGCACCTCCCCCGCAGAGCCAGTGGCTGAACACAATCCACCTTAACGAAGGTCTGCTCTCATCCACTCACTTACCGACACGCATTCACTAATAGTCCTTAACTAATAAATCTACATGAGTGAGTCCAGTGATACAAATAAAGAGCCCAATCTCAAGCCTACTTTAAGTTAACTGCATTTTAGGGAAAAAAAAGTATATGCTACCAATGAAACTTTTTAAACGGATAGCTAATATTTAACCGAAGCGCTGCACTCTCATGCATAGCGTTTTCACAGACTGTGTTTAGTGTTTAATATTTATGTGTGTGGTGGTTTTAAACTCAGATCTTAAAGCCGTTCTTAAATCC
Organism: Puntigrus tetrazona; assembly: GCF_018831695.1. Lineage (NCBI taxonomy): Eukaryota > Metazoa > Chordata > Actinopteri > Cypriniformes > Cyprinidae > Puntigrus > Puntigrus tetrazona. Next base: position 15,938,639 of record NC_056707.1, on the reverse strand, counting down.
TCTGATTCAGCACAGATGTTGGGCCATTCAGACGCAAACACTGGGCCTTGTTGGCCCAAAGGATTAGAGCGAGAGGATTGAAGAGATGCATCAAAGGTGGTGGAAAAACACAAATAACGTGGAAAAGAGAAGAGCCAAAATAAACAAATAAATGAAGTGCGTCTGTAGCGTTGTGGGACAATAGAAAGTAACAAGAAAGGGATATGGGGAGAAGTAAAGTTCTCCACTCGGTCTCCCTCAATCCTGAAATGTGTTCTTCTGCCTCTCAGTTTCATTGATCCATCATCGTTATAGAGAGTGTCAGTCATTTATCACATAATCATTTCAAGAAGTGCATTTTAGAGGAGGAGCAGACGGGTGATTTGAGGAACACATACAGTGGCCATATGAGACCACACCTCCCCTGGGACAAGTGTTTATCTCACCCTCCATCATCTGTTCATCCTTATGTAACATCCCTTGGAGCGGAGGGCATCTCCATGTAAAAGACATTATATTATTCTTGATTTTAGTTTGTTGGGATTTATTAAGTGTCCTGTGATGATTGCATGATTAATCAATCATGTAATCATCACATGAAGGATAGACTGGCATGAAAGTGGATGATACATTCTATCGCATACACCTATTTAATAACTTTATTTTCTTTTGTGGAACAATATATGGACAAGACATGCTAATTATTTATCAAACCTCTAAACAAACTGTTAAGCTAAAATTGTTACATTAAGCAGTTATTTTTATGCTTTTTGGTGTAATGAAATGAATTAATTAATGATTAATGAAATTAAATATTTACCTAAATACATTAGGCAAGGGGGAAAACAGTTCATTTAGATGTTACCACGTGTAGCGCTTTTCAAAAAAAAAAAAAAAAAAGTGAGGTTTAAAGAGTTTTTTTTAATCTTCTCTGTTGCAACTAGTGCTGTTTGAGCTTTGGGGAGTGAATGAGAGAGAGAGAGAGAGAGAGAGAGAGAGACAGCATATATGTGCATCTGTGTGTTTGTTTGCATGTCATGAGCTGGGGTGCTGTGTATACAAATCTCTGATTTTAAAGCCAGTTCACTTTCATACAGGGTGGATCAATGTGTTTACTGAAAGAGTCAATGTGTTTACTGAAAGAGACTAAGACAGATGGAACAGAGAAACCAAAGGAAAGAAAAGAGAGTCAAAGGAGTGTAAGATAGATAGAAAGATGTGCATTAGAAATGTTTGAGCGGTTAAAGAAAGAGGGGATAATCCTGTAAGGGGCTGAACTCTTAGATATTCATGACTGGCCTAGTGTGGATGCGATGTGAAAAGAGGACAGGGCCTGGACAACTTAACATCAAAGAGCATCATGGGAGCTCCGCAGGCCAATGAGTGTTTGTGGCTGCTGGACCTTTTGTTTGTGGCTTTGTTGCTGTCCAGCTGAACCTTTTCAGAGAAATGATCTTATGAGCAGGGTTCCTTCTTTCAGAAAAACTGTGTGTGTGTGTGTGTGTGTACCAGATAAACTCTAAATGATTTTGTCCTGCAATCTGATCCTGTCCTGGCATATGTCTCTCAGCTTCACTCCACTGGGAACACACTCTCATTCTGTGTCCTTCTGCAGCACAAAATCTTATTAGTGACTTTAAGGAGTGAGGAAGAAACTTTCTCTGCCCACTTCTGTTGTCACACACACACACACACACACACACACGCTTTCATTCATTCTCTGTATTGCTGCATTTAAATGTTGTGTGTGCATGTGTCAGGGCGGTTGATGGATGGTTGGGTGATAGAGGTGTTCAGCTCTTGGTTTACATGGGTCGTCCGACTCTTCTTTTCTCTCATTTATCTTCACTCATTTTCAGCCGCCACGACAAGCGTCTGAGAATCCATCCTTCATCAGGCCTGAATGGAGGGCAGGCCGGAGCTATAGTTAACATTCAACACCGGAAAGCTAAATTAGGTCATTTACTCTGTACACATGCTATATTCAAACAATGGAACATCTCAAAGCCTTGTTGCCTGTATCGTGAGTTTAGATCCTTGGCTGGTTCTTTTTTTTTTCCGCCTGTAACATTTTCACCACTGGTGACTTTCTGTCCTTTAGTCTGTGGGTGTGTGTGTTTCTGATTGACTTTGTGTGTGTGGGTCTGGTTCGTTCCTTTCAGTGTTGTCTTGTTCAGATAGTCAATGAGTTATTCCGTGTCTTCTTCTTAAACCTAATGTGCTGTCAGCTCATCTATCATATCCCATGAGCCTTCTCTTTCCCTGGATAGGAAGTTCACTCTGAAGTCTTTTTTAAAGCTAATGAGCCCATCTCGGTATCAAAAGAATCTCAAAAAGTGTTTATAATACTTCATTTCAATAACTTCATGAGATCTCCACTGAAGTCTGATATTTTAAAATTTTAATTTCTAGTTTGTTAATTTTAATCTAGCTGTTTAGTTTGCATCACTAAATTATCATTCACTTTTTTATTTATTTTATTTAACATGTATTTATTTAAATGACTATGGGTTGTTTGACATTTGACATCTTAAAACAGCTGTCCAATATTGAATGCTTACTTAGTTACTTACTTAAAACTGAAGAGTTGCACTGAACTTCATTTCCGTGAACAGTATAGTTCATTGTGATGCGCACTGTTATATCGCTAAAGCAGACCATCCAAATAGAAAGTTGTGCAGTGAAATGTAGCAGAGCTGCAACAAGAATATTAAATACTGGGAGGACATTTTGACCATACATGATTATTGGGAGGGAGTCAAGTCTTTAATTCTGAATTTTGCACAACTCTAATACACAAAATGTGAATACTGCCTGAATATTGACAAGTACATCAGTCTAACAGTCTAACAATATTGACTTGCAATATTGTGGATAGGATACAGAAGTGTCTGTAGAAAGCCAAAAAATGTTAGGAGAAGGAGGGGCAGGAGCTATTCTTGAAATATTTCACCCTCACAATTTACATGTCAAATCAATAAAGAAATGAATGATGAAGCGAAATGACAAAAGTCAACGGTCTTTGCATTTATTCCTAAGTCAGTGCTGTAAAGAGATCAACAAAAAAGGTGAAGAAAATTTTAAAAACCATGAAATGGAATTCTGCCTAACAAAAGCTTTACATTTTTTTTTACACAAAGCCTTTTGGCACGGCATTCTACAATGCATATGTTCAATGTGACATGTCAAAGTGAGTGCTCTTATTAGTGAAATGTGACACACACGGCAGCTGGCACTGAGTAGCCCATGACAGCTATAATCAGTGTGTCCTCAGCAGGGCCGCTTCAGAGCGTGTGTTTTCAGAGCGATCCCCAGCACTCTCTGGACGTCAGAAACTGTGTATGATTTTGAATCTGTTGTGTCAACTGCTCTTCGGGCAACCTGACAAAAGGCCCATGGGGTGACTGTTCGCCTCGTCTCATCCATCTGAGAAGCCAACCGTTCTGTCCAGGCCAACCTTTCCCAGAGCATGCTGGGAGTCACAATACCCAGCCTTCAGCTCATTGGTTCCACCCTATTAACAGCTTGTAATCTTCTCATATCCATGGCCGCTGGCCCAGAGCAACATGTCAAGCAGGGTTCGCAGCGCACTGAAGCTCCAGACAGCTCACCTCCCCCACGTCAACTTTTTTACAGCATCACCAACAGATACACATTCGTGAAAGTGAACGTGAATCGTTTGAGGGAGTTTGAGGCCCTCCAATCTCGCCCTCCACACCTGCTTCCCTCCAGGGGAGAGAAAGAGAGAATAAAGTTGTGACATCTGTTAATTTCTCATTAGAACTTTTCTTTATGCAGGTTTGTTGGTGTGCGAGACAGCTCCGCAGTACGTGCAGTACGGACACAAGCTGGCGAAGGGCTGGCCAGCCGGCGGTTGAAATATCACGCTCGGCATTTAGCAGACGTTTCTCGGCGTCCATGGTCTGGTAATGAATATGGAAGCAGACCTTCTCCGTTTCAATGTTACTGATTTTTGCATCAGCTTGTGTTGTGACCTTCCAAATCATGAAAAAGAGTTAGCAGCGCAAGCTGTCGAAGTTAACACAGGTAGTCCAACTTCTTTATGCCCGATGTTTTCTTGTTGTTTATTGTTTTGTTTCTGGGTAATTAAGCTCAGGTGTCTGTCAGAGAGGCATTGTGTTTCCACTGGTCACTTGTTTTGCCTTTGTGCTGCAGGATCCTTGTTGCCCTTCGCGTAAAATCAAGAAATAAGGAAATAGAGTGAGGAATCTGTAGCAAAATGGGTGGTCGATAATATGCATTTGTAAGACATTAATTTAGAAATGTTAAAATTACAGAATTGACTAAAGATCGATCAGGTTGGTCAAGTAGGGGTCAAGCTGTTCATCTTTTGTGAAACACAAAAGCAGCTTTTTCAGTACAACATTTAAGACAACATTTATAGTCCTGGTGATTAGGACTATACATATTACATGATCATTTTTTAACAGCAGTTGTAAATCCATATGAAAAAATCCATATGAATAAATAATTTTTTTATGACATGCATGAATTAATTTATGAAAGTGAAACTTTTTACTATATTAATTATTGTTGACTTCCACACAAAGCAACATCTAGGACTTTTTTTAATTCTATGTAAGATCTTTTTTATGGCCTTACATTTTTAAGACAATTTTAAGCATTTTTATTATGGATCCATGGATCCAGTACATTTGCTGAGGCTGCATAATCTCATCAAAATGGCAAGATGCATTATCATCTGTCAATGATCTTGATTCACTCCTTAGTGAACATAAAAGCATATGATTTACAGAAATCCACACATATGATGCGAAGATATTAGGTTTAAAATATATTGTTTTTCCTTTTTAATATGGCACGAGGGCAGTTGAAATGTTTTTGTTATCATTGATGTGTGTGTTAGCATGTGTCTCTCAGAGATGGGAACCCCAGCGGTGCCAAGTGAACACCATCTCAGCCAGGCGTTTTACTGGTAACTACAGGAAACAGGCTTGGTGTGAAAGAGCTGATTGAACCCCCAGGTGCAGCTCCAGAGACCCAGCCCAAGCTCGCCGGCTTGGCCCAGACGGAGCACACACTGACCCCCACAAAGACAGCCCTCATCCCCCACCCTGCCTGGCTCCACCGGTCCCTGACCCACTCCAGCCTCACCATGAAACCCACGGAGGCAATGGGCGCTGGGGGCAGGGGGTACGGATGTGAGCCCCCCGGCACCGCGCCACCCCATTCAACCCCCCACAAGCTGGAAGGAAGGACGGAGAGAGCGGGAGGGGGGCTGTGTTGCGGGTGGACACCAGGTTCTTTCTTTCCCTCTCTTTTTCATCTCTTCTCTCTGTCTCTGTGTCAGAGCAGGTGTCCCTTTCGGCCCTCTCTTCTCGCCCTCCCTCCTTTCTGTTGCCGTTTCTTTTCACACACGTTCACAAACGTACAGCTGACGAACATCCCAGCTCTAATCCATCACAGGCTGTCTTTTATAGGTCAGCTAGAGGCACACACACTTCCACACACCCCAACACACTGGCAGGTTGTGTTCTGTTGCCCTGCAGGTGCCTGGCGTTGCGATTGCTCTTTAAATTCTCTTTCCTGTCTGAGCCTACGAGTATGTGCGCATGGATGCCATGATACCATTCACCGGGACCGGGTGCCGCCACCTTCTTACCCTCCTCTCACCCCTGCCAGACAAACAGGAGATTCTATGTCCTCACCTCCTGCTCTCAACGTGAACAACATGCTTTCTGTTTACATCTCTTCCTTCCTCTCACGTTTAGAGGGAGGCTAAATGAAAGTGTCTCAATAGTTTGGAAAAAGGAGATAATTACACCATTTGTATGTTTTACAATCAGTCTTACCGTGGGTATGTCCGGTGTGCCACCTGTGACGGGAATCATTAGGCCTTCTGTTTGCTGGCTCGCTTGTTCATTTGCTTCCTCGCTCAATAGCTGATTATCAATGTCACGATATCCCACACATGCAAGAAAATGTCACAGTATTGCATTGATATAAGCAGTAATAAAGACAATCCCATTCATTAGACATGGGGCATGTGCTCACGATCAAGGTTTTCAACCATAGGAAATGATGATCAAATCATTAGCATGGAGGGCAGATGAGGGGGCGTCAGGAGCAGAAAGAGAGAGAGAGTGAAAGAGTAAGACATTAGCTCATTACAGCAGTACTTCTCTCATATTCTTCGAATGGTTAAGGAGAGCATTTCAAAAATTTCTATGAAGGACAACTACGTGGATAAAAGGGCAAAGATTCTCATTGAGCATTTTACATTTAACCGTTACTGTTCTTAGGAAAACTGACTCACGACTAGACAAATATGGACTTGAAGAAGTGAACTGCTTTATTATTACTCAATCCCTGGAAGAAGATCTGGAGTGTGTGGACCAAAAGCTTGAAGGTAAAATTGACATGACATAATAACTGAACTTGTAAGAAATCACCCAAAAATGTAATTGTTGCCATAATTTACTTGCTTTACTTGCTTTGTTCTTTCTTCTGTGAAACCCAAAGGGGTGATGTTCTGAAGTTGTTTCTGTGAAGTGAAAACTTTATGGGGTCCAAATTTATTTTGGACCCTGCTGACTTTAATCATAAGGACAAAAACAGACATTTCTTAAAATATGTCCCAACAGAAGAAAGAAAGTCAAACTTTGGAAACATTCGGAAAGACATGGTGATAACAATGAAAGAATAAAATTATTTTTGCTTCTTGGTAGAACAATTCCTTTCAAAGTATTCTGTACGTCCCAAATATATACTGCTGATTTTTTACAGTTTTTATCATATTTTATTTGATTGAATTATTTCTTCCTTCAGAATGCAGGCTGTGCCTGGTTTTAGATGCAGAGAGCAGGGTGAGGGCTCTTTGCAGCAACTCATGCCAAGAATGGTACGGGTAACAGGAGTAGGAGGACAAGGATCCAGTGCTGGGGGTGTCCAGGGGCCTCACAGATCCTCAAAACCCCCTCGTGAGCTTAGTGTGGAAGAGCAACAGGAGCTACGGAGAAAGATCAACAGTCGTGAGAGAAAGAGAATGCAGGACCTCAACGTGGCCATGGATGCTTTACGGGAGGTCATGGTGCCCTACTCTTCGCCTACTGGTGTAGGTGGAACACTGCAGCACCCTTATCTCCCTCCTGGAGCCCCTCCGACCGGACGCCGCCTGTCTAAGATCTCCACTCTGGTGCTGGCCCGTAACTACATCCTTCTCCTAGGCTCCTCCTTGCAGGAGATGAGGCGTCTGCTGGGCGAGGTCAGCATTGGGATGGGCGTCAGTGGGACTGTACCACGTCTGCTGCTGACAGGGGGTTGGCCATTTCTTACCGGGCCAGGACAACTTCTGCTTTCCCCTCCTGAGCAGCAAATGGGTGCAGCAAAGTGCCCTCTTCTGCCACACGGTACCCAGGAGGAGCCCTTGGCATGGGGGTCAGGCAGCATGTCAGAGAGCCCGGTGTGCCAGTGTGGGGTGTGCCGGACCCCACGGGTGGTGCATGTTAATCCCTCTACACGTTTCTCAAAATGATTCCAACATGCCTTGGAGAAAGGCTTGAAAAAAGAACAATACAACAATGCGGTTTTTGATGTATGTGAAGGGTGGGGTGTCTGGTTCATTTTTTGGTAACACTTTAAATAAAGGTTCAATTTGTTAATTTTAAGGAATAGGTGAACCTGTTCACCCACAAGTTATTTCGTAATTTCTTTACCATCTTGACATTTCTAAACCTGCTCGACTTTCTTCTGTGGAAGACAAATGAAGAAAAATTTATTTGTACCACAGAAGAAAGAATGTCACATGGTCTTGAAATGCTGGTAGATGATGGTAGATGGCAACATTTTTGTTGTCCCTAAGTATCTAAAAAACACTGAGCGTGCATTTTGGTTCACGTTAGTTTCCACATATCCTAACACATTTCAACTTGAACGTGCAAATTTGTATTTGGCTAAGTAAACCCTTTTAAGTGTTACCAATATTTTCTTTTGCAAAACTCTCCAATATATGTTTCCCATACAGTTGCTCTCTACTTTGTATTTGCTAACAATTAAACTAGTAATACTGAAAGAGAGTGTGTGTGTGTGTCTGTTGTTTGAAACAAGTGAAAAAGTTCATCTCTCAGCACATTTCCTGCTTTTACATCTCGTTCTCTGTAAGCGTGTGTATGCGCATGTGTGTGTGTGCGCTCGGCTGCATCCAAACGGATTGAAATAATTAATTGTGCAGCCCTTTTGCAGCACAAGGACTGAGGCTTTCTTTCACCCCAGCCTTCCCTGAACCCACCCCATTCAACTCCCCAAACCAACCCCACATGAAACCCTGCAGCCCCATAATAATTAGCCTACACTCTTTCTCCAGCTTTACCATCTTTAATCCACTCCCTCGTTCGCTGCTATTTGAGGTAAAAGCGTTTACACGGGCCGGTGTGGTGCCATTCATTACTCTCTGTGAACCGCATATTCAAATGCCCGGAAAATGTGTTTCCACCAAAGGAGTTCACTTACCTAAATTACAAACAACACCCTCTCCAGCACCCAAACTCTGACATACACCCCTCCGAAGACTTGGCGGTTAAAAAAAGAAGCAATTCTTTCAATCTCAAGGCACGGTGAAAGCCATGAAAGGAGGGAAAAGCAATTCCATCTTGTGGATAGGGGTGCGTGAATGAGAATGCAGATTATAATCATAAGAATAATGATAAAATACGAGGAATAATCGGTCTCACTGCAAAAGGGGATTAGTCCGGCCAGGCGCGTGAAAGAGGGCGAGAGGCTGAATGGAAGGAGTCTGTTGCCCATCGCCCGGGACAAAAGGAGAGGTAGATGCCATTAAGTGAGATTAGGGTTAATAGGCCTTGATTTTCTTACAAGGAGGTAAAAAAAGAAAAAGAAGTACAGAGGGGGGAGAGGTGGAACAGAGAAGTAGGAAAGATCAAAGTAAGACGCCCCGACTTAAAACCCTTCTCTTTGCGAAGACGCACACACACAGACACACACACACACTTTAACTTGCCACCTCTTACATTTACATATAGCTGCCTTATGTCCACTGACAACTTGAAGAGATTACCTCACTAATTTTACCTCACTTCAGTGCTTTTCTTAAAGCCATCTTCTCCTGTCCTTCTCTCCTGAGGTGATAACTTTCTCTCTGATGATGGTGGGCGTATTGTGAGAAGGATGTAGGGGTCTGCTCTCTCTTTGTGTTCATTCTTCAGCTCATCAGTGGAGCTAAATCCAGCCAAAACAAAATGAGACAAAAGAAGAGAAAGTAGAACGGGGTGTCCTATTGTTCTCCACTAAATGCCAATGTGTGCTGGTATACTGCACTGATATATGGCCTGACCAACCACTGTGTGACTATGTGTGCGTGCATGTTTGAGAGAGAAAAACTGACCTCTGTACTGTGAATTCACAATTTCTTAGGCAAAACGATTACTTTAACTTTTTAATGAGAGAGAAATGTTGGTTAAAACCATTAATTTATGTATGTGAGAATATGTGTACATATTTGTGAGGTACAGGTAATAAAAATGGTCCTCGCAAACAAAGCAATATATGCTGAAAATGGTATTATAATGGAAAATGCAATTTTTTTTTTATTTACAGGCTCTAAAATCATGTGTTGCTATATTTCTACTAATTAAGAACTAATAAAGAAGCCTAACTAGGTAAGTGTGAGTGTGTGTGTGTGTGTGTGTGTGTGTGTGTGTCAGGGCAAGTTTAAGACTGATTGAGGGCCATCCATCCTTAGCTATTGGTGAAAAGATGAGTGTGAGAAGATCTCCACTCCTCCTTTCAGAGCCTCTGCAAATGTCCCAGGATTTATCTCTCTCCTCTTCGGGTTCTTTATTCCAGCAACCCTGCCAAAAAACACCAACCTCTTTGTGACTTATGAAGGGTTAGAGAGTCATCGATATATCACACACACCAACACAAAACACACCACACACATAGATAAAAACATATATATTTTCTGAAGTGAGGAGTAGAGGACTTTTTTATACTATAGGTAAGCGGCACTATTACTATTGCTCATCCTTGCTACATTCAGTTAGTAAACTTCGATGTGTAACACCATCGATAAGAAGAAATGTACAATTATTGCATAGGTATGTAGTTATTGATTACAAAAGAAACTTGCAGTGTGTTCATATACCATGGGCCAGTAAGCAACCACCAAGTACACACTACAACACCCTGGTAATCATCCTGAACACCTTAACAACTCTTTTACAATCACCACACTGAAAAACAATTGTGTAGAAATAATTTTCACTCAGAAATGGTTACTATATTTTACAATATTTTTTTAGGAAGTGAAGTAACACGCAAATTAAATGTGAAATTTTAAAGTAGAAAGACAAAAAATATATATTATTTTAAAATATTCTCCAAAAATATTTGTAATTAAGGTAATTCAATTATTTTAAATTAAATAATATGTTTAAAATAAAATACTATTTTTTTTTTCATTTACACTAACTAAAGTGATTTAAATAAGTATAATTTAAATCAATTTTTACACACTTTTCTTAGTATACGAATCTTTTCGAAATCTTCTTTACATTTATTCTCTCTTCTGCTCTCTCCCTCTCTGTCTTCTCAACGTGGGGAGTCTTGGAGATAGGAAATGCTGAGCCATAAATTGGAACATGTGAATGAAAGAGAGAGTGGGAGGGAGGGGTGGAACAGGGGACCCCTCTCCTCTTCCCACCCCTCTTATTTATCTCCTCGAGCATTAAAACTCCTGTATTCCCTCATCCATCCATTCCACCCTCCCTGCCTTTCTCTCCACCCCAAATTCTTGCCTACTGTTCTCCAGGCCAGATCAGCCCAGTACACACACTTTACTGGGCCCAGTAATGACCTGTGCCATTAACCCGTCGATCCTCTCACACCCTCTCTGTGTCACACACACACAGTTTTATTGGCTTCCATAACAGCGTCTCATTACCCTTACGCCCCTAAGGACTGTGAGCGTTTCAGGGTGATGTGGCATGGGAACAAACCAGACCCCAGCAGTCAAACACACTCACACAGACATCAGAAAAGAGAGTTCAATGTCTTGCCAAAGATATCTGAACCATCATCAACCAGACATGTTGCATTCCTTCAGTTTGTGCCTATTAAATCTGGTCTTCTGAAAAATTACATGACATTATATACAGTAATTTGTAGATTTAAACCAAAAATTGAATGCATTAACTAACAAAATATAAAATGTAGTGGCATCTGCAAATATGTGATGCTGGACATTTTCTCAGAATGTCTATAATTACTTGTAACTTACTAGTCGCAACTTCATTGTAGTGGTAAATTAGTTCTCCTCAAGTTCAAACAGTTCAAAACTACTGCTGACACTATTTACAATAAATACATACATGTTGAATGGTATTTGACACCCAGGAAGTATTTAAATACTTTATATATTAAATAATAATTTAACCTGTACAAATTCTTAAAATAAAATAAAATTTTATAATTAGTGCTGCCAAATGATTAAATTGTGATTAATCACATCCAAAATATGTTTCTATGTTTTTATATAATATATATGTGTGTACAGTGTTTTTATTATGCATATATAAATACACACATGTAAAAATATACATGCATGTATATTTTAAAATTTATTTACATGTGTGTATATATTTATATTCATATATATGATATATATATATATATATATATATATATATATATATATATATATATATATATATATATATATATAAAATGTTAATATTTTATATACAATTCTAACATATCTTTCTTTAATATATACATCCTTGTGTATGTATTTATATATACATAATAAATGTGCAGATTTCACACACATATTATGTAAACAAAATTTTATTTTGGATGTGATGTGTATATATATATATATATATATATATATATATATATATATATATATATATATATATATATATATATATATATATATATATATATAAAACCCTGCATTTAAATACCTCAGTATTAAATACTAAGACTCGCATTCAAAGCATAAACATAGTCATTGTTCTGTTTTCATAAGAGTCTGTGAAGAGCAATATAAATACACACTCACTCACACTCTTGGGCCAGAGAGAGTTCTCTCCAGTCTGAAGAGAAGAGCAAACACACACACACACACACTTATAATATCTCTCTCACACACACACACACACACACAGACACACTGTTCGGGCCGGGTGTCCCTGTCGGCGTGGCAATGACCCAGTGGCTCTTAGTTTGACCTGTGCCCCAGCGCTGCCCTGGGGTCCGGAATGCCAGTTAACACATCACAGAGCTTTCTCTTTTCACTCCCTCCCTTTTTTCTTCTCTTCTCTTCTTTATCTCTGATGTGTTCCTGCCCTTCTTGCCCCGCAGAGGCGGCCGTGCAGCTGACAGGGAACAGGCTTTTCTCTTTCTCTCCCTTTCCCTCTCTCCTCTGTTCCTTCTTTTTCTCTTTCCTACTCTTTTCTGCTTAATTGAGTTGTTTGGCAGACGGGCTTGTCAACCCGCCGCCACAGCGTGGGGAGTCTGTGTGTGTGTATAGACACACACAGTGTGTGTGAGATGCTCTTTGTGCTCCACTAGACGGGTTAGTTTTTCAATGTTAGTGCTGCTTGACTAGATATTCCACAGTGCGATAGAGACAGAGAGCGGTAGAAACATAATGTGTGAATATCCAATAAACAAACAGTTTCGGTGCCTTCCATTAAAAATTATATTTAAGACATTATATATTTTCGTTAATATCTATTATAGTTATACCTAGTATAATAACTGGTATTTTGGCTGTAACCACAGTTATTGTGGTAATTTTGGGGGAACTTGTATCAATATAACAATTATTAGAAAGATGTTTTTAAATCTCTGTATGCAACTGTGAAAACATTAAAGGCAATAAGATTAAATTAACTGTTTAATTTGAAAATAAAAACAAAATGTGCTTATTAAAGTGTAAATAATATATAGTGTTCTAGAGTTTGATGAAAAGTGCATTTTCGTTTCATCCGACTGTTTTCTTTCTTTTAAAGGCATTGTGAAAAAGAGCCCTCAGCTCTGACAGCCAAGCAAACATCATAAATATATCTTAGAACTTCATTTGAGTTCAAGTTCCTTCCAGATGATACTATGTGCACTTATACTTCACCACAAGAGGCTCGCAAGCGTATCTTTTGAGACACAAGACAGAATGGAAGTGCTCAGTAAACACTACTTGTGTGTAGCCTATTAATCACACATGCCTCCTGAAACAGGCCTGCACGTATTTCATGTACGTTCATCAATACATCTAATCACTACAAATAATATTTAAAGGTTTTTGTGCAAGCATAATAAATTGTCTTCTGCTTCTTATTAACAAATTAGAACATTTTAAAAACATACCAGTCTATAATCCATAAAAGTCCATCAACGTAATTGTATGGAAATGTTTTAGACTGTATTCACAGGTAAATTGTGCTTGATCTCTGCATATTTCTCTTGATTGAGATGACTTTTTTACTGAAGGAGGAGAGACTCATATTTCAGCCAGAAGCTAGAGCATGCAACTTTTTGCTTCTCAAGACATTCATTGATGGACTAGATTATAAATCGAACATTGTGAAATTTTACACTTCAAAAGTGTGCTTTTTGTATTAAAGTATACGTCTCAAACTATTTGTCTTACATTTGATGAAGTTGGCTTTACTGATTCTGTTACTTTACTCTGTAAATAAAGTCTATTGTAAGAAGCGTGAGTAGATTTGTAACTGATCCACAATGACATGCTTTTGAAAGCCCATTTCTTATTGTGTTTATTATGAGCCTGAAAAAACGACCACGGTAGTCGCTCATGTGTGTGTGTGCAAAGCATGTGCTTTTCGCTCAGTGTGAGTGATGCTGTCATGCCCTCTTCCTTCTCCCCTGTGCACTCTGCCACTGATCAGAGACAGGGAAGGGCAAACGCTCTGTGTGTGTGTGTGTGTGTGTGTGTGAGGCAGAGAGAGAGAAAGAGAGAGAGAGAGAGAGAGAGAGAGAGAGAGAGAGAGAGACACGAGTGTCTGTGTCATTTTTAGACAAGGTCTGGACTTGAGCCACCTTAACTCAGCTTTTCCCCACGCTACAACCCCAACCAAACATACACACCTCTCCTCATTTGGGAAACACTGACAACCATGCCAAGTCTCAGCACACACACACACACGCACACTCTCACCCTCTGGAACTGTACTGACAGCAGAACTCAGCCAGACGGTGGACAGACGTTGTGCTGACCAGCACAAACCTAAAGACACATCGGCACAAGGGCAGTGGAGGGAAAGAAATAAAGATGAGGGGAAAAAGGGAGAGAGGGGTCAGATCCCCTCCTCTCCAGCTTGCTGGAATGCCAAAACCAGCAGGCAGGATCAAAGCACACCGTCCTGCAGAATTCTTAAACGGCCCAAAATCTGCATGTGTCTTAATGACTTGCCATTTAACAAATGGTGGGTTACCAACACTTTTAGTGCACGTTTTTCTCTAATCTAATTGTTTAAAAAGGAAGCTGAAATTAAATAATAATGCCAAATTAAAAAGTAATTAATTCCTGTAATACAAAGTTGATGTTTCAGCATGCATTGCGTACTTCAGTGAAATACTAAAGGCTAGAAAAGACTAAAGAAACATTCTTTATTATTATCAGTGTTAAAAATAGTTATGTAAATAGCTGCAGAAGAGAAATAGAAGGCTTTTTATTTGAAATAGATTTTTTTTTATTGCAAAAATGTTTACTTTTAACTGAGTACTTTCCTCAAATTAGAAAGGGTATAAAAACAAACAAACAAAAAAACATTTTATTTAGATATTAATAATTTATATATATATATATATATATATATATATATATATATATATATATATAGGACTATAACAGTGCAGTGCATGCAGTAACTCAGAATCCAGCTATTGATCACAAAGTCAACTTTAGTTTTTCTCAGTTCAATGCAGTCCATTTCCAGATGATTTTGTTATTTTGTACATATCTCATGCTGATTATAAAGTCATTTCATTCAGCCTGTGTACAAATGTCCTTATGCTTACGGAGGGCAGTGGGAAAAGTGGGTGGTGTAAAAATGCACTCTGTTGGAAGGGCACGGTCATACACACACACACACACACACACGCGCACACAGGTCACTATTGGTCTCGACTGGTCAGGTCCGCAGGTGCTGCTTGGCTTGACTGCAGCCTCGTTTGCATATATTTGCATACTGTCAGGCAGCGTCAGAGAGTTGGAGTTAACCCAAAACCAGAGAGAGAGAGAGAGAGACAGAGACAGAGAGAGAGGGGCAGAGAGATGCTGTTAGTTTGAACTCTAAATACAGAGAAGAGACAGGGTGATGAAGAGAAAATGAAAATCTCCTGTTTTAATACTTTATTATCTAATATTTGATCCTGCATATGTATATCTACTTAAAGCATTATCACAGTAATAATAATTGTTTGCCACGCAATCCAACTTATTGTCTATACAGACAGCATGTCATCATCCCTCAGTTTAAAATAAGTCAATAATGCAATGCAATAAACTTTTTAAATTTGCTGGTGATTGAAAATAAATATATTTTTGAGCATTCATTTGGACTGTATGCAAGTACAAAGAAAGTAGGTTTAAGACAGGACAAGCTGCCATATGTATTTGTACATGTATTTGTTTTTCTTCTTACAAATGTAACATATCACTGTCAAAAAAGAGTCTCTGCCCTCCCTTTCTCACCTTCTCTCTGAGTTTGTCCTCTCCTGCTGAGGGACACTGATGGTTGTTTACTGCCGTTGTGTCTCTGGACAGGGAGGCTTGTAGCACAGCATGAGTCTCACACAGGTGTGAAACACACAAACACTAAATATTACAAAGTGAGCGAGGAAATGTTTCCACAAAATGAGAGGTTCATGAAGAGTTGATGAAGATTCTTAGAAATGTAATCATTATCTTTAAATAATTAATATTGTGTTTGACAAAATTAACAAAATATAGTCATTGTCTTGTTTAGCGATCACCTTTAAATAATTATATTTAATAATAATGATAATATTTTGGCAAATCTAAGGCAAAAATTTTGATCATTTTGAGTCAATTTTATAGTTAATACTTTCATTTAGCATTTATGCATTTAACTGATAAAAATTACAGTTAAGACATTTAAAAAAAAAAAAAAATTTAAGCAGCAGCTATTTTTAACATTGATTGTAGTAAAAATGTTTTATACAAAATCAGCTAATCAGCTTATTATTATGTTAATTTCAAAGGATGTGACGCTGAAAACAGAAAATTCTGCTTTATACTCTACTATATATATATATATATATATATATATATATATATATATATATATATATATATATATATATATATATATATATTTGTATATATATATATATATATATATGTATATATATGTATATATATATATATATATATATGTATATATGCCAAATAAATGCATAAATGATTTTACAGAAAAAGCATCAAATTCAAATGAAATTTGAAATTCAATGTAGGGAATTCTGGGAACATCAATTTACAGTATTTCCTGTAAATTTTTACAGGAATTTACTGTTTTACCGTTTTTTTCTGTTAAAATCACTGTCATTTTTATTTACAGTGTAGTATCTTTTGAAACATTAGAATAAACAGATGAGGTTACTGTTTTGGGTTTTTTTTTCTCAGAAGACTTAACCTGTAGGTTCAATCTCATTGCTATCAGAGACATGATCAAGATGTTAAGGAGATCTTATTCATTATTTGGGTCTGTCCACCTGATCAATCAAAAATATTTCGAATTCACACAGAAAAGTCCTGTAATCTTGGTAAAGGACTCGAGTGTTGATGGATGGAGAGATAGATGGATGGATGGATGCGAAAGTGTTACAGAATGACAATCGCTCTCTTTCTTTTGATACAAAGACGGGTCTGTTCCACAGCAGCTACGAGTAGCCTGACCATCTGTCAACAAACCCCCACAGTACAAACATTGTGTTTATAGGACGGACCAGCTCGCGCACACACACACACACACACACGCCGGCACACGCACACCTGACTAGTCCAAAGCATTACATCTCAGATTGTATTTCTGCCAAGAGTTTATCACAATGGAACTCATCTCTTCCCTGTGCAATGATATCATAGAGAACCCGCTGGGCTCTTTTCTCCTTTCTAACTCACTCTCTCTCTGTTTCTCCCTCTGACACAAACCCTCTTTCTTAATGTGTGTGTCTTACGCCGGCACAATAAGATCTGGTCCCCATACAGCAGGCGTGACAGTAGAGTATTGAAATGCGATTGGAGAAGAGAGACGCCACTGTGTGACAGAAGACAGAGAAGAGACAGCATGAGTGAGAAGAAGAGAGAGCGTGTTTGTCAGTCCTTACAGCTTATGGAGCCATCTTTCACTAAGATGCTCATTATTGCCGTGTTTGTGTGTGTGTGTCTTTTCCAGCAGGTTCTCTCACACACACAGCTGTGAACAGGGTGTAAAGGGAAAGAAAGACCCCCAGACTGCACCAGACATCACCTAGGAAACAAGATACCACCTGCATCTTTCTTTCTTTCGCACTTTATCTCCACTAAAGTTTCTGTTGAAATGTACATTTTAAAAAAATCTGATTTTTGCGCCTTTGCAGGGGAAATAGTTATATGATTAATATATGTGGCAATGTTTTTCAATCATTGTCATCTCATTAATGTAATCAATTCCACACGATAAATTTAACAAATACAGCGTTACAATTTGAATACAGTTTGATTATAATTCAAATTTAATGTAACAAAAATTTTAAGTCGAATGAGCAGGACATTTTTAGTGTACTCCATCTTCATGAACTTTCAGTGTATTATTTAAAATGAATAAAACTTCTTTACCTTAATTTAAAAATAAATGTAACAATTTTACTTTCATTTCAAATTAAGATGAACTACTTATATTTACTTTTGCAATGTACATTAATTTTCCAGGGAACTTTTGATAGATCTTTTTCCAATCAAATGCATTTTAAAATAAGACACAAGCAACTAGCAATTATCAAGATATAGGCTTTTATGTGACTAAAAATGTTTTTAAATATATCTAAAGTCTTGAGAATCTTGATAACTGTGTCAGTATAGTTATAGACAGATATAATGTTCGCATATTAATGTTTTTTTAAAACAACAATATTATTTATCTCCCAACAATTCAATTAATGAAGAATCAAGTTGCAAAAAAAATTGTGTAAGTGCTGAAACCTGAGTTCCTCAGTTTGGTTAGAGCCTCTTCTGTGAGACATAATATTTCATCAAAAAAATGTAGTGAACCACAAAAGACAGATTGAAACTGAAACTCCATTGAAATGTATGCATTTGGTGCAATTATAATCCCAATGCAGTTATGAAATGTGAGATGTACGTAGTGTGTTCATAAGTATTGCTATGTAAGTGTTATGACAAACTATACAATTACAAACTATACCGATAAATTATACAAAAAGGTTGTGATGTAATTGGAAATAACTAGCCGTAATTGATATGCCTCATTTAAGTCCATAATTCCCTCATGCCAGTTTAAACAACTTGATAAAACAGTTTTCTTGATTGGGACTGTGAATGTGTAAGTTGCTTCAGCAGTAAATTGCACCTGTTACATGAGACAGCCAGCACTGGAGTTCACCAAATGGTAGATAAGGCAATATTTGGAAAGCTTAGCTCAGAAAAACAGTCAGGTTGCCACCATGTATGCAAGCAACAGCAACAATAACAAGGTGAAATAGTGAATGCAATGGGCTTAATTTCCCAAGTGACTCTCTGTTCCTCTCTCTAGCACACACACACACACAGCAAAAGGCAGGGGGAGGATGATCTGCTCATATAAATGTTGTCAGGTGTGTTTTGTGCTTTACCTCTAATTCCGGGTGTTTATCCGCACTAATGAACAACTCTGAGTCAGCGCAAGAGAGCTAATTGTGTGTGTGTTTATGTGGGTGTGAGGGGAGCATGAGTTAATTTTGTAGAAGAACATTGGAGATTCAGTGACTCTGACATTTATAGGCAATTAAGCATGGAGGAAGGAAGCCAAAAAACATGAGATATCTAAAGAAGAGAGGAAAGTAAGTTTATATGCAATTTCGTGACATGCCAAAGTAAGTATGCAAACCGACACACTACAACTTATCTGATTGTTTTTCAAAAGTGTTATCATCTATAGAACGAAGAGCATTAGTAGATATTAGCTCATGTATTGTTTTAGACAAACTGTGATGTTTGGTATCTTAAAACTCTACTAAGGCACCTATTTCACTACGGTCAAAATATGTATACAGCCCATTTTAATTTATAGGTTTGTCTCAATGCTATGGCATACAATGCAAAGACATTCTAGAGAATTGTGTGTCTTCATTCAAGACATTTATAGCTTTCTATGAGGCCCAAACACTTTTGGGTTGAATGAAAATGCTTTTCTGTAGGGAGCATGAACACTTCCTAGCTTATACACATTTTTCTCAAACTGTTACTCTGTCTTGACAATAGTTTACCTGATGCAGGAAACTGACATACTTAGTACCCCTTGATACAACACTGTGCAGCATATACAGTATTAAATTAGTTAACTACAGCTAAAAGGGGTCTTATTAATAATGTAGAATATGTTTTAGGCTAACAGCTAGTCTAGGTCCTCAAACACTCTACGCAGGCACATGAATTTAGACACATCTTGCTATGCTAGCCTGATTTGGCCATAAAGAAGCGATGTAGTGTTTATTAGCATAAATGTCTTTTTTTAAATCGTCTTTCTTCTCAATGTGTCAAAAAGTAGTAGGGACCAATTCTCACTACTAACTAGTTGCCTCTAAGCATAAATATTATTAGCATGTTGTCTGTTTATTAGTAAAGCACAAGAACATTCTGAATGACCACATTCTACATCCTTAATCCTACCCAATTTCTAAACTTAACAACCACCTTATATTAATAACCAGTAATTAGGAGTTTATTGGGGCAAACATCATAGGTAATAGTTAATAGTGGGAGCTGGACATTAAAATATAGCGTGACCAAAGGTTTTCATTGCTGTCAGGGCAGAGCAACAATTGGAACAAAAGCAAGTTTGCTAAAGTTATTGTGACTCAATAATAGCACATAAGGATAACGTCACATGTGTCTAAAGGTAAACCTTTATTGCTTCCAGATCAACTTAAGTACAGTCATGTTCAACTGTGATAGTTCACCCAAAAATGAAAATACTGCCTTTATTTGTGTCTCAAAACTTGTCTGACTTTCAATCTTACCTTGAAGAATGCTGGTAACCAAACAGTTACCATTGACTTCCATTGTATGGAAAATGCTTTCCACATGAAGCACTCTTTAACGGACATCTTAGGGATGGAGATTTGCTGTCTGGGTACTTGCACAAGGTATGTTTCTACCTTAGACTGAAAAATGTGATTGAATGTCAGCACATGTCCTGAAACATAAAAACCAGACAAACCCTGGCAAAAATGGTCACCCGATCTAAACTCACACACGCATTGAGTCATCGTGCCTGATGCCCAAACATTACACAATCCAGCACGGCTGACAGTCATACTCGTTTCCATCGGCAACAGCTGCTGGGAGGCGATGATGTCGTGCCACACAATACGGCATGTGAGCGCTGACAAAGGCGGCACTGTGTTGGCGCAATGCCGTCACGGCCCGCTTCCTAGTTCGGCTGCCATCAACGTTTGCTTTTTTTGTAGTTATTGTTGCTGCGGTTGTTTAGAGGCCTGTTTTGGAGACTGGGGAGAACACAAGGGTCTTAACCCCCTGGTCTCACAAATAGCCACAAAAGAAGGGTGCATTCAGCAGCCGCAAACACACAACAATGCACCACACGAGGGGGGAAGTAGGTCATGGGAAGAAGCCCTGGATCTGGATGGAGATGTGTTGCGGGTAGACAAGGTCATTTAGTGCACTGAGTTTTGTGAAGGTTATGGAACATCATGTATATTTGAGTCTTAGTGGCTGGTGAGGAAGTATTCCCGAGATGTCCACCTCCACAACCTCTCAAATCCAGTGGGCAGTGTTTGCCCTCATTCTTTCTCACTTGAGGTTTGGGTGTATTCTCATTAGTGGGCATTTTCAGTTTTTGTTGATTGCACCTTGATTGTCTCCACACCTGGAAGCCTTGTTCATCCTTAGCTTAGCCAGTCTTTCCCAAAATGCATCTTTTTTTCAGCCAACCTAATGTTCAGTTTGATTTCAGAAGGTCTTATACATCCTAAAAGTGCATCTTTGACTTTGTTGTCTTATTCGCAGCCTTTCTCTGGTTAATTGTGCTCATAAGGATTTGCTCCCTGTCACAACTGGAGAACAGACCTCACACAGACAGAACGCAGCCTGCTACCATCGGCCCCTGGGGGCCCTCAAGACGGCCTGGCTGTCCCGAGGGCCACACCCACAAACACAAGTGTAAATGTACATTCAAACACATCTTCATCTCATTTAAGCCTTCTTACGATATTGCTTTATTTCTGTCATATGTTATATCGCACACATAATCGCCTTAATTTCTCTTTTGCTCACTCGATGTGTGTGTACAGATGCACATGTCAGTAAGACAGAGTCACCAGGGGCCAATGAAAAACTGTGCATTGATATTGTAGCTAACAGGCAGTTTTGGGAATTGCTGGTCCCAGGATTGGAGGGTGGGGGAGGTAAGATAGAGTAACGAAGCCTAACTGGGAATTCTCATAATATGTGGCACTGGGATGTAGGGACCAATGTATTGTAACCTGACTGAGAAAACACACTTCATTATGTGTCTATGTGCTGAGAGCAGAGATTATTAATGTTGTAAACAACAGGCCTTCTAGTGTGTCTGCTGCAATAGGAGACAAATGCCATGATATATGGTGACAGAAACTATAGAAGAAAAAGAAAATATGCATCGATTCACATCAGGCCAGGGTATGATACAAACCAGAAGATGTTTAGCTAATAATGCAGCTCTGCAATTACTTATCGTGCTCTATATAAGTGTTTCGGCAGCTATACACCCAGACATACAATCAGTATGAAGGAAAAATAAATCTACAAACAACAATAACATATTATAGAACACACCTTCATCTAATGGTTTATTTCCATTAATGTCAGGTAATTTCTCCAGTGTTCGTGAACCAGGGGAATATTTTTAATAACATTAGAAACTTTTTTTTGATTTTATATAAGGATCAAATTAAAACGGTTTTGTTATTTATTTCTCAATTGTCTTCTATGTACAGATTCCATTGTTTTGTCATTGTCAGATCCAGACCTTCAATCTTCAAACTATGAAAACTTAGCTTAAATGTATGAAACATGAAACCTGTTAAAATCTATGATAATCTAAACAAAGAGTAAAATGCAGTGAATGTTTATTATGGCAAATCACTTTTGAGCAGGAGGTTTTATCTTGTATTTCAAATTTTAAACAAGCATTTATTTTGCAAAATTATGCAAAAGTATGAAAATATTATTGGAGATTATTGTTTTTTACAATTTTTTTCTTAGGATATTCAACATCACTTGAAAAAGTGACACTGTAATGGCAATTTTCATTGCTTACAAAATATGCTGGGGGCAATTCAGGTACCTCCTGAAAAAAGAAAATTAAACTAGCCTAAGAAAGTGTCATAGACTGGTTTAGGGTGGTCTGACAACGTGGACAGTTTAGGCTGATTGAGGTTGTTGTCTTTGGCTCTGCCAACTTTAGTTATGACATTGGCTACTGCACTCACTGGTTAAACGACACTGGAGCAGTACTGATAAAGTATGTATGCTGTGCGCTTCATACTAAAAAAAGCAGTTTTTCTGAACCTCATGGGTAAGAGGGTACTTTGGCACATTTGGCACAGGATGGTACAGTCAGTGTGCTGCTGAAACGCATATGTTACAGCTGAGGGTGACTCGGTGTGTGTACGTATCGGGGAATGTGGTGATCTTAATAAGAAATGTGTGTGTATGTGCGTGTTGTGTATCAGGGCATGTGGTTTCCTCAGTAAGGGGTCTTGCGAGTCCTTCAGTCGGACAGCTGGAGGGCCAATCTGTCCTCTCGCTCGCCCAGCGATGGCAGGGCAGATAAGCGGCCACTACGGACCCGACCGTTACCCCTCTGCCCCTACACACACACACACACCCACACCAGGAGCCCAGGAGCGGCCCGCAGCCGGGGGCTGACAGCTCGACACAGCCGGCTCAGCATGGGGTCTGCGAGGGAGGGGAGGAGAGACCTGAGGGAGGGGCCGGAGGTCTGGAGGTGGCCGTTACTGCAGCCAAAGCCAGGCTCGCTGCCAACATAGAAAGGGAGAGAAAGCGAGAAAGAGCTACAAAGGACGGAGAAAGAGAAAACTGTGTCCAGATATACCAGCACTAACACCTCTTTAATGCATTAATAACTTTCCTGTTGCATCTCTCCTCACATGTTTTGGACAAAAGAATGACGAGAATTTTAAAATTAGTTTTGGTGGGGAAAAATACACAAATTAAGATAGGCTGTAGCCTGGGTAGATCTTGCATGTTTTCAGCCAATAAATGAAAAAACCCAGTCCATTCAGGTCTGGCATGTGGATGTGGCTGTGATTGCCTGTGTTCTTTCCTGAATTTTTTATTTACATGACAGCAGTACATTTTTATGTTACGTGCTGAAAGTATCAAAAGTAAAACTGGGCTTTGGCACACAAAAAAGTTAAATGAAACTTTTATTTTTTTTTTATTGGAAAATAAAAGACATGAAAAAACACACACTCCTGCAACTCCAAAACTTACATCAACATTTACTGCGATGCAGAAATATATAGGACTCTATATGATCTATTGGGGCTAGCCAATTATTTTTAATTATTATTTATTATATTATATTATATTTTAATTATTTCAAATAAAGAAAACTTTGCCATTTTTATTTTCCATTTGTTTTATTGTAATTTTAACATCAGTAACAATGTTTCTGACAAAGACGTTATTTTCTTGTAGTGAAGAAGAAGAAGAAGAAGAAACACTGTTCTTATAGACACTTTTCCTCTAGCACATCTTTAGCTAGCAAACATTATTTAGTTTTTACTGAATACTCTAATAATTATAATTACATTATGGGGGACACGCATTAAGATTATAGCCTACTCAAAGAGTAGCAAATTGGCTTATCACCTTTACTCAGAGTCCTTTGCAGTCAAGATATACAGCTCCACTCACCTTAAAACTCTGTGTCCTTGTCATACTATCTTTAAGCAGACACATTTTTAATGTTAAGCTTGTGTGTGTGAGCCTGTGAATATATACTCTCTTTCAGCTTATAACAGTGTCTGTTTTGACCTGAACAGTGACTGACATACATTGGTATAATGCCAAAGTTTGTGTGTTGTGTAAATGCATAGCATCTCTTGGAGGGCATGAACATGATCTCAGAACGAAGCTGGCACCATCTGTCTGTGGGACCCACGATGCTATGGCACAGTGGCAGGACGTCCCGAAACGCCATCCACATACACACACAAACAGGGTTAAATGGGCAATACACAGATGTCTGTCAGACTTTGGGTTTCTTAATTGGATAACCTCTAATGTATCACAAACACGGAACATGATGTTCTGAGGGCTGAGAGGAGAAGATAAAGCGATGAATGAGAACTCTTTAAATTATTTAGACGAAATAGATAATCTATTTAACTAGTGAAGAATTATAATGAGGTTTTACTCTTAACCAGATCACAGTGAAAATATGGTACTTTGGGGATTATTGTAAAATGGAAAAGTTGTCACAAGGATCTCAGAAAAGGTTGTGAATGAAATGTCCAGTCATATAAAAATATGTTGGTTTTTATTATTATTATTATTATTATTATTATTATTATTATTATTATTATTATTATTATTATTATTAAACTGCATTTCCTTTTCTGAGAAATAATGGTGTTCTCCTTCAGTCTGAACTGTAAATTATAATATATATATTCTGGGTAAGACAAAAAGAGATCGATGAGCTACATTTTCACGATATTTGAAACAACGTTCATGAAAACCTTACAGATCTGTCGCAAGGTCGCCATCTGTCGGTTAGCATGAGCTGCAGCGTCAGCGGCGATCGATGTTTCTGTGTGCGACACTTTTGTCTGACACTGTTAAACTGTGATGGCGGTAGATGGACTTTGTTTGTGCATTTACTGATTAATTATAAAATGGAAAAAAAGAGGTTCAATATCAATTTGGACGACACCGCGTTCACAAAGGAAAGAAGTCTGGTGGGTTTTTTATTCGCCAATTATAATTACGTTGCTATTTTTGCTATTGTTATTATTATAAGTGTTTTGTAGTGACTGCTATTTGTGCGGATGGAGGTCCGAACCAAAGATATGTATAAATATTTATGGTTCGAACCCCAAAAGGTTCACAGATAAACTATCAGCTATCAAACTAATCAGGGGGATCATGTACATGTAATGCATGTATTTAAAGTATCCAAACAGCCGTGGGATGTATGACCCTTGCAGACTAAAGAAATACAGGTTAATCAGAAGTGCGATCTGCCAACTTCACGTGCATCTTGCACACTCTTTGCAAGTTTGACCGTGAAAAGGTGTTGATGACTCAAAACATACTGAAGCATCTCGTGTTGCCCACCACAACAGGAACACCCACCACATGAACTATTCTCGACCTACACAAACTTGCTAAATTAAAAAAAATAAAAATAATATGTATATCCACAACAAGTTAGCCGCTTCTTCTATATATTTCTTAAGTTAACCCCAAAAAATGACAATTATGTCGTTTACTCACCCTTAATCCTAACCCATTAAGAATCCCTTTTCTCTGTGGGTCATAAACGGTGGAGGAATATCTTTGCTACTCTTCTTTTATGTTTTCACATTTGCAAACCGGTTAACTGGTACAAATCACCATAGGCATATATCAAACGTATAATATTGAACAGAATGTGATTCATTGACGAGGCTAAAACAATGAAAATATGATGCTCAGTAAAAACATAGTAAAAAGGGTATTTCATAGTGCACAAAAAAGTAGAATTAAAAAATAATGGTACAAATGTTCACATGGCCCCTTTAAGATTCCGTTAGAGTACTCAAGTGACAGTGTTTCAAATAATAACTCAAAACAGTTTTTTTTTTTCACGCAGGTGACATCTTTATTTAAGGCCAAGGACGGTCAAGCAGAGACCTCATCTGCTCAGAATGCTCTTCCAGCTCCCGGCCAACCACTGTCCTACGCAGATTTTGTCGTTCAGAACAAAAACAGAGCTCTTCAGGGAGCAGCCCATGTACCAGAGAAACAAAGTAGGAGCGATGCTGCAGCGCAAAGCAATGTAAATACAGCTGACAGTGGATCAGTTAGTACATCCTCCACAGACTCCGGGAAGCCTGAGACTGAGCAGCGGAGACCAGAAAAAGTACCGACAGAAGATCAAACGAAGGAGGAAAGTCAGAGTTCGGAGAGTTGTATCATTCCTCCTCATCTCTTAGGATCCGGAAACAGTATTATTGTCAGTCCTCGACAGGTCTGTATACTGTATAAGTATAATAAGGCAACACTCAGTCATTTCCCTAACAGTTTATAGCAAGAAATAAACTGTACTTTTGAGAAATTCTCTGGTGTGAAGTTCACTTCCACTATATAACGTGATTATCTTCTCTGTCTACAGAGAGGCAACCCCATTCTAAAGTTTGTGAGAAATGTTCCTTGGGAATTTGGAGAAGTTGTGCCTGACTATGTTTTGGGGCGGACAACTTGTGCTCTTTTTCTGAGGTTGGTTTTTGGTTCGGTGTGGTACAGAGCAGATATAACACTGGTTAGAAAATGTCAGTGTTTCATGCTGTATGCACCTCTTTAAAAAAATCGAAACCAAAATACCTATACAAAATAGGGATGCAAATATACACAAAGAAAACCTAGAAGCTTCACCAATCGTGTAGATAAATATAAAACCAGTGCTGTTTTACACATTTTAAGCCAATTCCAAGTCAACTTATTGTTGGCTTTTAATACAGTGAATCGTGGAGGAAAAGAAAGTAATAAGCCAATATTTGTGTAATGTCAAAACCTGCCCCAGATTTTGATATTAAAAGTTATGAAGTATAGCAAACTCTCCTGTACTTTTTTTTTTATCTGCGTACCACTATTACCTATTACCACTATTAACTGGGGATTGCTATTAAATCGCTTATGTTGTGCAGATATTTTTTTTTAAATGCCAAGATACCGTTAATAATACTATTAATATTCAGTGCAATGCAGTATTGAGTGTTAAAATATAGAAACCTGGAGGCAAGTATGTGTGTGCACTTAAAACTTTTTTAAAAAATTTGTAAGAACCTTGTCAGTCAGTCAGGTGTGAAACCACATTATCCTGTCTTTGCAAAGTAAAAGAACAAAGAAGGTAGCAGACGTGTTTTTGCAGAAAATGATGATGGGTATGACAACAATAGATTGTAGACGATGTAGAATAAATTGAGAAATATAATTGAGCAAAATCATTTTGCATTATAATTTAATCATGTAATTTACTGTAATATGACAATCAGTCTCACCCTCCACTTGTTCCAAACCCGCATAAGTGACTTTGCACAAAAGAAGGTATTTTAAAGAATGTAAATGTTGATAACCAACTGTTTAGTTATTAACATTTACACAGGTTTGGAACAACTCGTGAGTGAGTAAATCATGTAAATATGAATTATTGCAAAGGTTTTTAGTCTCATTTTAATAAATTGCAAATAGAAGATGGAAATTCACTTTTTCTATAGTGTTTATATTCGCCAACCATATATCAGCACTGTTGGTCACGCTTTAGTTTCTCTCTTTCTTCATTACTACAGTGTGCGTTACCATAATTTGAACCCAAACTACATCCACGAGCGTCTGAAACAGTTGGGTCAGAGTTTCACCCTCAGAGTGTTGCTCGTCCAAGTTGATGTGGTGAGTCTGTCTGTCTTACTCATTAACTTTCTGAATTCAATTCTAAAAAAATATTGTCAGTAAAAAAATAACCTCTTAGTGCCAGCTTTAGAACTTTAAGCAGCTCTAATTCAGTTAAAGGCTGTTGATGTTCTTGTTCTATTTTTCTCTACCTTATGTTCCAGAAAGACCCTCATCATGCACTGAAAGAGCTTGCTCGCATAAGCATCATGGCTGACTGTACCCTCATTTTGGCCTGGAGGTGAGGGGAATTTCTTAAGTGATTTGGGGAAATATAAGGTATTAAATTTAAATAATTAGTTTTTAGTGTTTTAAATGTATTCCTTTCCTCAACTAAGTCCTGAAGAAGCAGGTCGTTACCTTGAGACTTATAAATCCTACGAGAAGAAACCTGCAGATGTTCTGAAAGAACAAGTGGAGAAGAATTACCTGTCCCAGGTTAGAGCACCAAAACCTGTTAATAAATCTATACTAATTATGTTTGGTTAATTTCATTATACACTAATAACATCATTCCTGTAAAAAAAAATAATAATAATTTACGTTCTTTTTGTTTGACAGGTTACAGATTGTTTAACCACAGTAAAGTCTGTCAATAAGACCGATGCCATGACTCTTCTGTCTACATTTTCTGTAAGAAATACTTTTCCTTATGTTGCACATTTACTGCATTACTTGCGCTACTGTTCAAATGTTTATTAGTTTTATTCAGCAAGGACATATTTAATTAATCTAGTAATGAATTGAATAATAAATACAATTACTTGTGTAATAAATGTAATAATTTATTTAACATCATCACAAAAGCCAATTGCCAATAAAACTTGCATGTTTATGTTAATTCCAATTTATCTCTTCAGTCTTTGGAGGGCATCGTTAAGGCATCTAAAGAAGAACTAGTGTTGTGTCCTGGACTTGGTCCACAAAAGGTGTGTAGGGACACATTGGTATATTTTGAGCAGTTGGGTTTATGTGTAGTATCTGATATCGTATGTTACATAGTTTTACATATATTGTTTTTGCACACAAATTTTCACAATAAGTGCACTTGACATTTTAATTTTAACAAAAATATGTGTCTTTATTTTCTTTCCTGTCTGTGGTTCATTTAGGCAAGAAGGCTTTATGATGTACTGCATCAGCCCTTCATAAAGACCAAAAAGAAGGAAAGCTGATAAAGCCAAACTGTTTTTTGTTTTTTTTAAAATCACCAACTGTCTTCAAACAAAGTGCCTAGAACAAGGATCTAAGGCAATATAGCCAATGATCATCTGGAGGCTTCAGGCTCTTTTTGGCCTGTGATTATCGAACTGTAATTGTGGAAAAACAGACATAAATGCAGTGGTTTATTTATTATTTTTGTTTAAAGTTTAACCTGCTGTAAATTGAGTTTGACTTAGTTTGACTTGTTTATGAAAAAAATTCAATAAATTTCAAGGGTATTCTGCAGTAATTGTATGTTATGTTGTTTTAGAGTGGGTGCAGTGCAGTGTTATAACACCATGGGCCTGTACCATGAAAACATTTGTCATATAATTTTCAAAAATGATGGAAACTGTCGGACTTAGACTATATGGGCAAACTGACTCAGAGTGCAAACTATGAATGTGTTTCTGGGCAAAAAGGTTATGGCCATCACAAATGCCAAAGAAAAAAAACATCTGCCTTTATCACAGTCTCACAACTAACTGACTGGTAAAAAAAACAAGTAACAAGCCAGACGAGAGCTTTTGCACTATAGACAGTGATTATTATAATCCTCTCTATTTTTAATCTGATTTTCCTCCGTGGAAACTAAAGATGATATTTATTTGGTCTTTATAATGGAAGTCAGTGGTCACCGAACTGTTTGGTTAGCAAGGTTAGGCTTGGTATGATATGGATGACTATTTTTGGGGGTGGACTCTCCGTTTAGATGAAGTTCACAGTAAAAAATTCCAGACAAGTCACATTGTTAATTAATGTGAGTCAGATTTTCCCCTTCACCTTTCTGTTGTGCACTTTCATGTGTGGCAGAGGCTTTAGGTTAGACTACTCTTTGTCACGCATAAAATTAGTCCCCACTGAGGGTCTAATACTTTTCATGTTCTAGTTCTTCATCAGCACAGTCATACATCATGCTGCATAGTGCTTAGTGTCTTCTCCTGTTTGTCTTCTCCTGTCTTCTTATATCAATAAGGCAGATTCTGTTCAGAGGGAGAGTATTAATTGAAAACAATAGATATTTTTTTATCAATGGCTTGCAAGCCGTTTTACATTTTATTTATTAAAATATATGGATAATAATTGGCTGGCTTACATTGTTTCTATGTTTTAAATATATTTATCATGACATGCTCTTGTATCATGATCACAGGAGGGTTAGAGAGTGGTATTGTAGGTGGCAAAGAGGTAAGACCATACATGGCATCTCTCCAGGTTGGAAGAAAACATAAGTGTGGAGGGATGCTGATTAGGCATGATTATGTGTGGACTTCAAGTCACTCTTTGGAGTATGTACAATTTAAACACACACACACACACACACACACACATATATATATATATAACTTTAACACAATGCTCTGCTGTTATCACTACTTAAAAAAATAAATCTCAATCTCAACATTAAATGTTTTCACAGCAAGAAGAACACAGACTTAGTTGTTCTGGGAGCTCACAATATTAGCCAGAAGGAGAACAGCCTGCAGATTATCGAAGTAGACAATACATCAGACATCCTGATTATAAGAGCAATCACAGGACCTATGATATCACGTCACTAAAGGTATTATTGTTGCTTTTTTCCCCTACAAAACTCTAGAGGTATTGACTAACTAATTTGTTACAGTTGAAGACCAATGCCACGAGGAATGAGTTTGTGGATGTTATTGAGCTATTGAACAATGAGAATATTCCTGCTCACGTGAAATGCTCTATTGCTGGCTGGGGCATGACAAAACCTGGAGGAATAGCATCAGATGCTACAGATGAACATTTCAACTCGGAGAAAATGATCTGTAGTGTCTCGGATAGGAAAAGGGCATTCTGTCAGGTACTGCAACATTACTTTTGATAATTAATAAAAGGTTTATGCTATCTGATATTTTAGTCTTTCATTTGTTGATAACCTTATTTAGGAATAGCATTTCATTACTCTTTGTTCCTGTGTCTCTCAGTTGTTTGTTTGATAATGGCTATGTGTTTTTTGCACACATTGAGGTTTGAGGTTAGAGGGGGAGGAGTTACTCCTAGTGGGGACAGAGAGTGGGGTATTTTTTTGCAGTATGTTAACACTTACTGCCTAAACGCAGGCTTGTTGGACCATGTTTTTTTATTCTTTTCTTTTTCTCCTTGTTACTTCTTTGGCTGGTAAGATATCATTCATTGCATTTTTCCAACAAAAAAAAAACTGTGCCTCGTTTTATTTATTTATTTAAAAAGAAAAATGCTGCAAAGCTAAAATAATGTTGTAAAGCAAATGTTGTAACACGAAAATATATAATTTAAATAGCCTGGTAATTATCTGAGTTACTTTTTATCATAGATGGGATGGAGAGTGGTATTATTGGAGGAAAAGAAGCTAAACCTCATTCCAGGCCATACATGGCATCTATTCAGTGCAGAAATCATCACACCTGTGGAGGGATGCTGATCAGAGAGGATTTTGTACTGACAGCGGCCCACTGTTTGAAGTGAGTATGTCTCTGGCTGCGTTATATTATGCTCAGAAAGCCCAGTTGTACCCTTGGGAATTTTAGTTTACTCATAAATTTGTGTTTTAGGTATTCTAATGCTTTACAACTAAAATAACTCAATTACACCGTTTCTGATTTCTGTCTGCAGTTACAATGTCAATGATCAGGTCCACTTGGAGGTTGTTCTGGGAGCTCACAACCTTACCAAGGTGGAAAAGAGCCAGCAGAGAATCCCAGTGATGAAACTCATCCAACATCCTAGGTTTAAAAAGAACAACGAGCACGACTACAGCTATGATATCATGTTACTAAAGGTATTTTCACCTTCACCTGCTGTCACTCTTAGAAACTTTGTATATCTTAAATCTTTGTAAGTCTATAAATTGTTAAATTGTGTTGCTATTTGCAGCTGAAGAAGAAAGCCAAGCTGAATAAATATGTGAAAGTTATGCCTCTTCCTAAGAAAAGTGGAAAAACACCAGCTAATGTTAAATGCTCTATAGCTGGTTGGGGGTCGAAAACAGCAAGTGGAAAACGGGCATCGGATGTGTTGCGGGAAGTCGGTCTCAAACTGCAGTTCAGCTTTGAATGTAAAAACAAGTGGCAGCAGTACTTCGATTCTGAGAGAATGATCTGTAGCGCTTCAGATGGGAAACATGCTTTTTGTTGGGTATTTCAATATTATATTACATCACATTATGTTACATTACATTATATTATGTTAATGTATTTCTCTATCCATCTTAGGGGGATTCAGGAAGTCCTCTTATCTGCAATACCAAAGCACAAGGAATTGCTTCATATACCATTGATAGCAGCTGTACAAGTACCAAATATCCTCAATCTTATGTAAAAATCTCATATTTCCTCCCCTGGATTAAAGAGAACATTGCATAGATAGATAGATTGACTGATAGACAGTGGATATTTTGAACCACTTGTTAATCTGCTTTAAATACTATTTACTTAAACTGTGCTCTGGTTACTGATTGTTTAGCAAATAAATAAATAAATAAATCCCGCAATAACTTGGTCATCTAATTTCATCTGATTTTGATGAGGAATGAGGAAGCTAGAGGTGTATTTGAGCAAAAATTGAGAATTGTCTTAAGGTGTCAACATACAATACATTTTGACCTTCTGGTCTGTCTTATCGAAAATTGTTTAATTTGTTAACAACAATTACACTTGTAAATATTACACTTATGCACAATACACAATATGCAAAGATGATTGTATTCATTTAAACTTAAGGATTTGAAGTAAACAAGTTCAAATCTTATTTGGACAATGACCAGGTCTTTATTTTTATGGTAGATAAAGATCAGAGATGATAAGCGTTCATACTGTGCCCATCTCAGTCTTATAGTTGATTGAATTACAGATGTTAAAGCATTTTGTGTTTGAAATATATATTTTATACAATTTTACAGAATGCAATTAAATATATCACCATTTATTACAATTGTGTTTTGTTTTTTTTGACAATACGTTTCAGAAAATTACATAAACTACATTATTGCCCTTTGTAAGACATATTTTCAAGCTAACGCTACTGACTGGGTTCTAAATAACAAGAAAGGGAGGGAGAAATCTGCACTGAGCCAACTGTAAAGCTTGTTAGGAGAGAGATAATGTCATGACTATGAATATTCAACCCCATCAAACACCTCTTGGGTGAACTGGAACTGAGACGGCTAGCCAGGCCTGCTTATTCAACGCTGTCTGACCTCACAAATGCTTAACTTAGCTGGACGAATGGCTGAAAAAGAACACTAACCTCTCAACAATCAGCAATAGTCACTACAACTGTTTGATTACCAACATTCATGAAAATATCTTCTTTTGAGATCTGCAGAAAATAATGTTTGACAAGGTGTTTTTTGATGTTATGTCTGAGACATGTTTGTGTTGTTATAAATGCAAGTCAGATCTTTACCTTACATCTTTTTTCGGTATTAACTTTCATCTGCAACAAAATCGTCTCTGACCTACATGCTCTGCCACATATAAAAATAGACCGTACTGAGGGCCAAAGCCTGTTCGTGTTCCACTCTTGCATCAGCACAGTCTTACATCATGCTGCTCACCGTCTACCTCTGTGTCAGTTTGAGTGATTTATTTTACTAATTGATTTAATAAATAATAATAATTAAATGGTTTGTAATGCACCACTTTTTTTTTTGTCATTGTCACAAGAGGATTAGAGAGTGGTATTATAGGTGGCAAAAAGGTTCAACTTAATTCCGGACGATACATGATATGCTGACGTTAATAATGCCATTATAGAGAAATGAAAAAAAGATTTTATCTATCAAGCGAGTGTCATACACATTCTAAGCCAAAAATTAAAGCAGCTGTAGGACTTTGTCCTTCAGGAAGCTTTAAAGCATTGCTCCTTAAGGTTAGAGACAGGTTTGGTCGTGTGGGTAGGTTTAAGGGTAGGTTAAGGTGTGATGGACGGGTCAATAGTGTGCTTATATATGAAAGTACAAAAATGTATTACAGATTTAATTACATGCAGGTATTTTAAACATATATAAGTACAATGTTAAAACAAGTATGTATGCATTGTACCAAATTATTAATTTAAATGTAAGTACATAGTAGTTAAGGCCACCTAATATAAAGTGGGACCATGTGGTTTTGAAATAAATGTAAATTTATTTCATTTTTTCTCTGCTCAAGTAACAAGCGCATTATTTCTTTTGTGTCTGTGACCTCTCTTTGGTAACAAGTCTACTGCTGCCTTGGTTTTAGCTGATAATTTATTCACAAATTTATGGTTTGAGGTAAAAGTGGGAGGAGATATTAGTGTAGAGCGTAGGGAGTGGGGCTGAGTAATTCTAAGCATACTCACTTTATGCTTAAACTCAGGCTTTACTTCTCAGTCAGCAATTGCACCATGGTTCCTTGCATCTTTCTTCTCCTCATTGGTGTTCCTTTGGCTGGTAAGATGTTATTCATTTAGTTCTTTTTGAATTTGCATAGTTTTTTGTTTGTTTTTTTAAGAGCAAAACTTATTTGAAAACTGATTAAAATATCATTTAATTTAAAAAAATGTGGAAATCGGTTCCAAGCACCAGTGCAGATAATTAGGCGTTACCCTTTTATTTAAATTATAATGTGGTTTTTACTCGTAATCCAATTTTGATTTTCACTAGTAAATAGGGTTTGATGAAACAGGTTACAGCAATACACTGGTGTTACAGCGCAAAAGAAATCACACCTTCTTACTATCAGACTGAAAGAGAAGGTGAAAAAAATACTGTTTGTTAAGCTTTAACGATTTGGAGAAGATTGAACATAAGAAGTGGCCTAGGAAGTCTTCAGCACTTTTTTTTTTTTAGGAAAATTTTCAGTTGTGGAAATCATATTTCGAAGAACATGACACCACAGAAAAATCTATATGCCCACATATTTTCAAGTCAGAAAAATAAGGAAGAAGAATAAGAAAATCTGTGCAAACATGGCTTCCAGCACCATTGGTGTCCTAAAAAAGGTACTTATGATGTATGTTTGGTTTTTGTCACAGGGGCCATGGAAAGTAGTATTATTGGAGGAAAAGAGGTTAAACGTCATTCCAGGCCATACATGGCATCTATTCAGTGCAGAAATCATCACACCTGTGGAGGGATGCTGATCAGAGAGGATTATGTACTGACAGCGGCCCACTGTTTGAAGTGAGTATGTCTCTGGCTGCGTTAT
Source organism: Puntigrus tetrazona (assembly GCF_018831695.1). Lineage (NCBI taxonomy): Eukaryota > Metazoa > Chordata > Actinopteri > Cypriniformes > Cyprinidae > Puntigrus > Puntigrus tetrazona. The sequence continues at coordinate 15,903,347 of NC_056707.1, read as the reverse complement.
ACTATGCTCGACAAGCCCAGTTGTTGAGATTTTAAATTATGTGTAAATCTGCATTTTATTTATTCAAATACATTAAAACCAAAACACTTGAATTAAAATTTTTTTCCACAGTCGTAGTGACTTCTCTAGTCGAGACCACTTTGAGGTTGTTTTGGGAGCTCACAACATCAAGAACAAGGAGAAGACCGAGCAGAGGATCCCAGTGATTAAATACATTCGACATCCTATGTTTGAACGGAACAATGAAAAGGACTACAGCTATGATATCATGCTACTAAAGGTATTTTCACCTTCACCGGCTGTCGTATTAAATTATGCACTTTATTTGCGCTCTTTAAATTATGTTGCTATTTGCAGCTGAAGAAGAAAGCCAAGCTGAATAAATATGTGAAAGTTATGCCTCTTCCTAAGAAAAATGGAAAAACACCAGCTAATGTTAAATGCTCTATAGCTGGTTGGGGGTCGAAAACAGCAAATGGAAATGAGATATCGGATGTGATGCGGGAAGTCAGTCTCAAACTGCAGCAGGACTCAAAATGTAAAATATGGTGGCAGCAGTACTTCGACTCTGAGAGAATGATCTGTAGTGTATCAGATGGGAAACATGCCTTTTTCAGGTATATTATATTGTATTGTATTATATTGTATTATATTATATTATATTATAATGCATTACTCTCTCCATCTTATTCATTAGGGTGATTCCGGAAGTCCTCTTATCTGTAATACTAAACCACAAGGAATTGCTTCATATACCATTAAGGATGACTGTACAAATACCACATATCCCCAGGTTTATCTTAAAATCTCCTACTTTCTCAACTGGATTAAAAAGAACATTAAATAAGAATGACTAAATGAATACTCTTACCACTGCAACTTTAAAAATCTTTTTGTTTTCATTCTGAGTTACTGATAAACAAGTGATAAGATTTCTAAACTAACTGGAAACTGAAAGCTCTGAAAACCTTTGAAAGCTCTGCAAATAAAAATAAAAATCGACAGCAAAATTCATCCGTCACAGTCTCACTCTCATTGCTTAAACTGTTTTAAAATGGGCATAAAAGATTAAACTACTTTTTTTTTTTTTTTTTCAAATAGTGCTTAACTGTGCAGAGGTTGGCATGCGATTGCTTGCTTGTTTATCTCAGTCTGCTCCTGCCAAAACCCCTGTAGTGATGGTGTGAAAAAGTCCCCCTCTGAAGCACTCTGGTTGTAGGCAAGCATGTGGTGTGACACAAAGTTAAAGTAGACTTTCGTTGACAACCATCTACGAAAACATTTTTTTTAATACACAATTTCAAATGGGCAGTGACTGGGTTCTTTTCTGGCAGTGGAATATCAGAGATCATAAGGCCTGCTGCTTATGATTTCTTATCTGATATAGGACTGAATCACACCAAATCATTCTGAGGTTAACAGTTTAATAATATTGAATTGCATATTTCACTTTTTTTTTTCCTACAAGTACATCAAGAGTGCTGCAGGAAGCCACAATACAGAAACACAGCAGCGATGTTTCAGCTCAGAACATATGTCGTCTGTCTAGTAATACTATCCAGTAATGGAATTTGATTTGTATGAATATATGTATATATAAAGAAGCGGAAAAAGAAGAGCCAAACCGTTTATTCAAACTGATCTTTATTTATTGATGATATCTTAATTAGATAGTTCTGTACATGCACATTATGAACAGCTTGCTAATATAGCAAAGAATTGTGAATCAGTTTGAATTTACAAAGTTCCATCACAAAAACAAAAAAAAGATAAATCTATGATAATATTAATTTCTTCCTTCAGATGATTTGTAACAAATTATAAAGATTAAGAAGGTGGTTCATATAATAAAAAAACCAGCCAAATCTCCAGAAATTATACTATAAACAGGAAAACCATTTACAGAAGAAAAAAAACTGTTCTTTGAGTCCATATTTTTAACATTACATATGAAAATACAAAGATCTACAGATCATAATACAGATAATAATAAATTCACGTATATCGTTCTGTCATGGCAAGCTGGAGGTTAATGTAAAAAAAAAACAACAACCCCCAAACTGAGTGGACTTTGCAGTTAAAAACATAACTGAAGAATATTCATATGCTTGCCCAGGTTACCAACAGAACAAAGCCCACCAACCCTAAGTCTGTGCGGAAACTCAATCATTGTGCAGACTCTTGAAATTAAAGCGCCTCCTGTCTGTGAAACTCTGCATCTAGGGAGAAAACAAAAACAATAATAGGTTATTAAATAAGAATACAATAATGCATTACTCTACATTAAAATGATAAATTAATTACATGTTTAGTTTAAATTTGAATCTTATAACCACAGATGTGGTCAAAAGCACACAGAAAAAGTCCACACTCTCACCTGGCTGGGGTCTCGTGTGAAGTATCTCTTCTCTATTACCTTAAACAGAAAAAAATGATTTTACACACAATTTGCTAATACACTGCACAGACGAACAGTATATTATATATTTTGGTCTCAGTGAAGTCTCTACCTTGTCAAAGAATCGGCTCAATTTGACGGCATTTGATGATCCAGCAGCAAGATAGCGGGGATTTGTACAATCCTGAGAAGAAAAGCAGGACAAAGCTCAGAAGTGCAAAATCAAATCAAACACAACAAATGCTTTTTTTGCTTAATATTTTAAGAGTTTGGGTAAAAAAATAACAACAACACTAAAAGGCACACACCAAATTGATCTCTTCCGCATTGAAGTCTTCAGAGAGAAAGGCAGTGCGGGTCAGCACATCATTCCTCTTGTTTTCTGGGATCTGATCAAATTTGGTGCCAATAAGCAGGAGGGGAACAGAGTTCTCCGCAAACTGTTCCCTGTCATAATCCCTGCAAGTGCAAAACATTATTTCCTTTTAACGTGTCTGGGAAAGTGAAATATGGTATTCTCTCTCTGTATTCCGACGTATAATCATTCTTACATCCAGAAGTTAACTTTGACTCACCCGTTTGATACAATGATTCCAGTTGGAGAAGAGTCTTTGCTCAATGCCTCTAATGACCAGCGGTACAGATTCTGGGAGGATTTCTTGTTGGTCAAATCATGAACTAAAATAATACCTAAAAGGGAAAGAAAAGTGATTATTTGTATTAAAGGAAAGAGTGCTTTTTACGTTGTACAAATGGAAGGACAACATTTAATGGTGTGTCCGATACTTAACCATTTACAGAATTGTAAAACACAGCTCTGGTGCTTTTAACGCTGCTGGCACTGCCAACAGATCCCCCGACATCCCAGAGTTCAATGTAATACGTCTTCTCTTCTGGAGTGCCTTCTCTGTAGTCATGAACCTGTTCGAAGAAACAAGACTGAGTTTCCTATATTTCATGGATTTATACGATAATGGCACAATACGTTTATAATAATCACTGCGAATTGCAACTGTACCCTGACGTCCACTGAGCAGCCCACAGTCCATGAAGGATTCCCCAAAACCTGATTCTGGCAAAGTAAATGCACAAGAGAGGACTTCCCTACTCCTGTAAACAGACACAAGATAACACTGATCAGAATATGAATACTGAGTCTCACAAAGTATTATTTTTAAAGGAACTAGAAAAAAACAAACAAAAAAAAACATCGAAAGCACGGTTCCCCATGATAGATAATATCAAATAATAACGAACGTTATTATTATTGTGGAAATATTAATATTGTGGAAATTCAAGCAAATGTAGAAGGCTAATGCTTCCAGCTTGAGTCGAATATTAGACAACACGCTTACTATTCAAAAGTACATTCACAAAATTTTTGAGAAGGTTACAGAAAAGCAAGATTAAAAGATTCTTTAGCTAAAAAAAAGTATTACCGGAATCTCCCAAAACCAACACTTTCACCCTGTCCAAAGATGCCATTTCTTTCCGGAAGTACGCTGTGCTCTATGTCCGCGTATAAGAACAAAATAAAAGTTGCATTAATACGTGAAGACTACAGAGCTGGGTGTAGAAAAAAATCAGGGTAACTAAAAAGGAAAAAAATACATTGAAAAAATCAATACATTTTGATGTAAAATAGTAGCCCTTGTGTAATATACGGTGTATTGTTTACTAATAGCTTCACTTGTTAATGTATTATTATATAATGCAATATAATATTAGATCGGTTATTATGAGACTTTTTTTCGATTGAACTTTTATAACACTTCCGTTTTAAAAATGAGGCGGGACTTGTGTCAGAGCAGGAAGAGGCTTTTTGATAGACATCACAGAAAGCCGGTGTATTTTACTGGACTTCTGAAAGAAACAAGGACCCATGGCTGCTGGAGGAATGAAATTATCGAGTGTTTGTTTTCTACTTTTATATTTGATATTGACGGTGCTGGCCGGGTAAGTGAATATCGTGTTGTTTTCAGGGTTTAGGTTTAGTGTATTAAAACTCAGTACTGTGGCTGGTACACATGTTTCACTGTGATTGGTCTACGCCACTGTCCGTGCATCATGCTGGTGAAGCTCGCCATAAAATACTTGATATCGCCTTTCTTGTTTACTGTACTTTAAAACGTTAATTTAAATCCAGGAGGGTTTTTGTTTAAAACAGGACTGTGTTTTTTAAAGTACCAAAAATTGCTGTGTCGAGGCTGATAACTTGACATTGTTGCCACATGTTTATATGAATGTCACATTTCTTTTAAAAATCTCTTAAGCTTCATACCGTTGTTCTCCCGCTGGCTTCCTTGTTAAGATGTATGGATGATAAATAGTTGGACATCATGTCAGTGTTGCTGCATCTACTCATCTATCATTGGTTTGAATGAATGAACCGGCGTGCGATTGAAAAGTTCTGAAGTATTGTGTATTTTCAGGAGGGATTTCTACAAAATTCTGGGGGTTAGTAGATCAGCATCAATCAAAGACATAAAGAAAGCCTACAGAAAGCTGGCATTGCAGCTTCATCCAGACAGAAACCAAGATGACCCAAATGCCCAAGACAAATTTGCAGACCTCGGAGCTGCTTATGAGGTATTATTGTTTATGCTTTGATACATGTTATGTTTTCCATTTTGACTAGCACGCATTATGTTGAATATATAACCGTTGTCTTTACTGGATATGAAAGCGATGTGTATCAAAGAATGACAGGACTTCGTTTTAATGCTACTATTTGCGTAACTTTAATACAAGTATATAAATTGGTAATGCTCTTTTGTCACCATAGCATTGCATTAGAGATTTATCGTATTGTATAAACAAAACATCAGTAGAAAGCCAGCGAATCTCACCAACGTGAGCGTTGTTTTTAGAAATGAACCAATGGGCCGATTTCATTGGTTGGAAGAAATGTGTGGCCGCCTCTGATTGGTTGAAACATCTGCTTATTGTTATTCATTATAATTATGACGTGGACCTCTAGTATGGCTTCTTATTACATAATAAATTGTTTTCTGTTTAATGTCAAGTAGTCAGTGGTTGGCCCCATTATGATATTATACATAAGTATACCTTTCATATGTAAATAATTTAAATATTGCATAAACTGGTAATAATTAGAAATAAATTTTTAAATGGTAATATATATTTATTGTTTCAAAGTTGTAATTTTTCTATTTTGTTATTATTATTATTATTGTTATTATTATTATTATTGTTGTTGTTGTTGTTATTATTATATTTTAAAAAAATCTTTGGTTGCTTAAAAAAAGCAGTGCAATTGGAATGTCTATAACCATGTCTGAAATAAGAAATGAATCAAGGCTTGCTAAAGCGAAGGGAAAAAAACTCTAAAAAGAGGAGTCAAATGTCTTTTATTTCTATTATTTAACTGTTTGTATATTATGTAATATCTAATTAGACACTTGACTTTAGTTACCTATTTGTTTTATGTTAAACAGAATTTGCTCATAAAAACTATTTTTGAGTGCAAATATTGCTCTTGCTCTGTTCATGGTGTTTTTCAGGGTGAAACCGCTTTCTGATTATCTGTTTTAATCACAGGTGCTCTCAGATGAGGAGAAAAGAAAACAGTATGATGCATACGGAGAGGAGGGTTTAAAAGAAGGCCATCACAGTTCACACGGTGATATATTCTCCAGGTAGATTTAGCAGTTAACTACTGAACCACTGATTTCTCTAAAAATGTTGTATGATTTGTGCGCATAGTTGATATTCTTACTATTTTTCTATTTCTTTTTTTTTATATAATAAAGTTTCTTTGGCGACTTTGGATTCATGTTCGGTGGAAATAGGCAGCCAGCCGGCCGAGATATTCCAAGGGGTAATGATATAGTACTGGATCTTGAAGTAACCTTAGAAGAGGTGTATTCAGGGAATTTTGTAGAGGTGAGCTTCTTTTTTTGTTCTTGATCCCTCTCCATTTCTTTCCTGATATACTGTAGTATACACACTCTTTGTGTATTTTGTAGGCTTTGTCTGGCAGTGAACAAGCATAGTCACTCTCCTTTCCTTTTTCCTGCCCTTCTGTTTCCTCCCTTCAACGTGTAGGTGGTGCGAAACAAACCTGTAGCAAAAGAAGCCCCCGGCAAAAGAAAATGCAACTGTCGACAGGAAATGAGAACCACACAGCTAGGACCGGGACGCTTCCAGATGACACAAGAAGTAGTCTGTGATGAATGCCCCAACATCAAGTAATATTGCTTAATAATCACTGTGCCTTTGACTCAGTAGGACATAATATGGTTTTCTGTTTAAACGCTGTATCATTGTTTCTAGGCTTGTGAATGAAGAGAGAACACTAGAGGTGGAGATTGAGCAGGGTGTGAGAGATGAGATGGAATACCCTTTCATCGGGGAAGGTATAGAAATTAATCATACGGATAACTCAATACAGTAACATTTGTTTTTATGAATTAGCTAGATGCTGGCATATTATTTATAGAATGTACATGTGACATAACTGTTGTTTGACCGACTACAGGTGAACCTCACATTGACGGTGAGCCGGGAGATCTGCGTTTCCGCATTAAAGTTTTAAAGTAAGGGTAGTATTAAATTACAGCAATTACAAAGTTTAATTGAATTTCTCTTAATGTGGGTTTAATGTAATTTAACTTGATGTGCCTGCATTTATTCTCTTAGTCTTCAGAGAGTGAGACTTGAGTTTGTAGTTTGTCACATGTAAATGTCTTTTTGTCCAGGCACCCAGTGTTTGAACGCAGAGGCGATGACCTCTATACGAATGTCACCATCTCTCTGGTAGAGGCTCTGGTTGGTTTTGAGATGGACATCTCTCATTTAGATGGTCACAAGGTATGTTTTGTTTCAATTTCTGAATAAATATTTATATTTAATTTTACGAGTAAAAGCCACGACTTGATAACATATGTGACTCTGGACCCAAAAACTCACTCATAAGTGTCAGAAAATTGAGATTCATAAATCAAATGAAAGCTGAATAAATAAGCTTTATATTGATGTACTTGTTAGGATAGGACATACATTGGCTGAGACACAACCATTTGAAAATCTGAGATTGCAAAAAAAAAATCTAAATAGTAAGAAAATAACCTTTACATTTGTCCAACTGAAGTTCTTAGCAATGCATTTTAATGAATCGAAAATGACGTTTTATTATATTTACCGTAGGAAATTAAAAAAATATATATTTTCATGGAACATGATCTTTAGTTAATATTGTAATGATTTTTGGCTAAAAAGACAAATCTATAATTTTGACACTTACAATGTATTTTTGGCTATTGCTACAAATATATCTCAAAGACTTTGTGGTCCGGGGTGACACATCATAGTTCAAATGAATTTATTTTGGTCACAAATTATCATGGTTCCTCAATATCTTCCTATTGTTGATGTATTTTTCTGTATAAAATCATTAGTCACAAACTCCCACGACTCGTCTTGTGGTCTTGTAGGTACACATCGTCAGAGATAAAATCACTAAACCAGGAGCTCGTATTTGGAAGAAGGGCGAGGGCTTACCAAATTTTGACAACAACAATATCCGTGGGTCGCTCATAGTCACCTTTGATGTAGATTTCCCCAAGGAGCAGCTCGATGACCAGCAAAAAGATGGTAAGTGAACAGGACAATGGGCTGTTTTAGTACAAATAAAGAGACTGCTGTGGATTTTCTCTATCTGTGCATTTGTGAGTTAATAAATGCAACTATTTATTTTTCCTTAGGTATAAGGCAACTTCTGAAACAGGCACCGTATCAGAAGGTTTATAACGGACTGCAGGGATACTGACAAACCAGCCAAGTAAATCAGGACTGATTGCCCTGTCCCTGTCTGCCCTTCACACACACACACACACACACACACACACACACACACACACACACACACACACACACACACACACACACACACACAAACACTTACATGCACACTGAGGAACAAGCAATGGGGTGTATTTATTTTTTTCTGATTGTTCTCAGGAAGGGTTGACATTTAATGTTTTTATTTTTTCTTCAATATACATTTTTAAAGGTATTTGTTTTCTCATGGAAAGCATTTTTTTTAATTTTTATTTTGTCCAAATGATTCGTTTTTTTCTTACATAGTTCCTGGTTTTCATCAGTTTGTGTTTGGACACTTACTTTCTACTATGACCAGTCACATACCATCCACTCATGGATCAGCATAATGTTTTGTCCCAGTTGACCTGAGACTGACTGTACCATAAACACAGAAAGAGGACTGAAACTTTAAATCGGAGGACAATTTAAACACCTGCCTCGGCTCTGTACATCTTCAAGACCTTTTTCTTTGGATCTTTTAAGAAGGAAACAGTTATATGAATGTAAGTTCATTGAGCTTTCTCAACCTAGACTCTTCGGTCTTTGGTCTGCTTGTTTTAAAGAACAGATTTATTACAGTTGTTGCAGTTAGTGTGGTTTTTGTATTCATCAAGCTGTGAGCGTGAGAGAGAGAGTGACTGAGATTGCCGTGTTCAGATTTGCTGTCTAGTGACAGATCTTTGTCCTCTGAGGCATTTACTTGGGTTTTGAAGTTCAAACAGAAGACCTCTTAATGTGTACAGTTCATCTCTTTCCTGTGAATTTTTTATGTGACAGACTCGCTTTCTTGTTTCTTTCACAACCCCTCCTGATGTGCAGCCCACTTGGTCCCTTCCTAGTTAGTATGTTTCCTTTGCTCATTTGTGAACTGTACCAGAAAAGAAATTAACAACTTCTTAGGCTAACTTGTGCACAACTGACGGAAATATCATTTGTCATTTTCAAATTAAAAATAAAAAGTTTCTAATTATGGTTAAAAATGGATTTCGTATGAAAACAGAGTGTTTGTGTATTTTATGGCTTCAAATCTCAGCTTCCTTGCCTATCTAGATTTCTTCAGACTTTAATGACTGGTTACAGTGAAAATCGAGTGTGAAATGGTATAGTCTCAGCAGTATCTGACTTGTCCACTAGAGGGCAGCAAATGATAGATTATCTCAGGATTAGTACTCTTTAGTAGTATGTATGAACTATTGTATTTATTACATAATATTATGAACTGTGTATTATGCAGAATTTTTCTATATTAGTGTAATTATATAAGCATTAAATTACTGATGAGTGCAGTAAATAATAGATGATTTCCAGGATTAAATGTTTTTCCAATTTCTTGAGACAATGTGTCCTATGGTATGACAGATTTTTTATTTTTTTTTATTTGTAACTAAGAATGAAGATACATATATACATAGACATAAGTATATACTTATTTGTGTGTTAAGTTTTATTTTATTTTACATTTTATTACATCTCATCATAAGAGACGGTCCAATTTTTATTTCTAAATTACCCATAAATCAACTGTTGTATATATTATATAATATTATGCGGTACATATTATGTAGAACTTATATTTAAATTTAGTGAATTTTATATTTGTTGAATTATCCTACCGCTCTTTGGACAATAAGATTTTTAAAAAACAGTCTTGTTGTTTTAGAATTCTCTTTTGCTCACCAAGCCTACATTTATTTGATCCAAAATACAGAAAAAGCAGTAATCTTGTGGAATATTTTTGCTATTTAAAAGAACTGCTTTCTATTTAAAATATAATGTATTACTGTGATCAAAGCTAAATCTTCAGAATCATTACTCCAGTCTTCAGTGTCACATGATCCTGCAGAAATCCCACCAATATTCTCAAGAATCTATCATCATCATCTATATTTAAGCAGAATATTTTCTTTTTCAGTATTCTTTCATGAATATACAGATCCAAAGATTGGCATTTGTCTCAAATAGATAACTTTTGTTTCATTATGCCATTCAGAAGCCTGGAGCTGTGTGTGTGTGTCTGCAATATAATCAAGAGGTTTACAGCCCATGGCATTAACTAACCTTCCTAGACCTGGACAGAAAAAAACAACAACAACAATGGATTGTTTGAATGGTGAATAAAGAACACTGTTTAACTTCCAAATAAACTGAAGCTGATCTACAGACACCGGCTACAAAAGTGTCAGCTCGCACTCTGTAACCATCTGAATGAGAGGGGATTCTGTGGTAGGAGACCCAGAAAGACACCACTGCTGCCACGAAGCCATAAAAAAGCAAGACTGGAGTTTGCCAAAACTTATGTAGCAAAATCACAATCCTTCTGGGAGAACTATGGACAGATGACACAGAAGTAGAGCTTTTTGATAAAGAACATCATGGCAGTATTTAAAGAAAAAGAAATGAACACAGTCTCTGCAGTCAAACATGGTGTAGGTTTAAAGATGTTTTGGGGTTGCTTTGCTGTTACTGGCGCTGTATGCCTTTACTGTGTGAACGTTATGAAATCTGATGATAACCAAAGAATTTTGGGGCGCAGTGTACAGTATGACCGGTGTCAGAAAGATTCCACCAGAGGTCATGGGTCTTCCAGCACGACAATGACCCAAAACTCACTCATGGTTACGGGAAGCGATTGATTTCAGTTATCTTTTCCAAAGGGAGTGCTAACAAACATTAAGATAAGGGTGCCAATAATTTTGTCTAGTACATATTTTTAGGTTCTGTGTGGAATTGTATCAGATAGGACGTTTTCTTTTGTTGTTCCAATGAGAAAAAAAATAGAAATAAATAAAGACTGGAGTACATGATGATAACAAATGTGAAAGCACAGCAATAAATGACTATTTTACTATTTTTGCTGTACTTTGGATCAAATAAATGGAGGCTTGGTGAGCAGAAGAGACTTCTTTTAAAAAAAACATTATTGTTAATTATTTATATATACATATCGCTTATGGCATTATATTTTACATATATACGCACACACACAATCATATGATGCATTATGCATTAATGATGTTATGTAATTTATATAATGTATAATTTATGTATTATGTGTATAAATAAATTCCGAAGTGTTAGAAAGTTTCAGACGTGAAGAAGGTGATCCCAGGTTTGTTTCTCAGTACTGCGACGTATTTAGAACAGAGTTATTAATGCCCACATTATAGGATGCATTAATTACAGCTCATTACAGATCAAAGGATTTTGCTGTCTTTAATCACGCAGTGGAATCCCGCCCAGCTTCATAAGACCGACTGCGCTTGTGAATGCCTCGTGTGCATGTGACCTTTCGGTGAGGAATAAGCTCCACACACTGAACCATCCATATGGAGATGTGTGTGTGTGTGTGTGTGTTTGCTAATCACTGTCATGTTTGCTGATAATACAGTGTGTGTGGTGTCACTCAGAATTGAATGTGTGTCTGCTTGTCTGACACTGAGTTCACCCATTACCATAGTGGTTATGACCTCTGACTGCACTGCAGGTGGTTTTACTTACGCTGTGTTGGAGGCACCGATGCGCTGAGTCAGGCCCGAGCCCCGCTCTGCATGTCCGGGGCGAGAGGACGGGTGGTCGCCCTTCTTGGGGAGGTCGTCTGTCAGGGTGTAGCCTGGAACTATTAGAGGCATCTGTTTGTATGACTGTTTTACAGTGTGGTTTTACATGTTGTGAATTTCCCTCTGTGTATCTGCGAGGCTGTGTGCGAACGCTGTACGCGTGTTTGTTAGACGGAGTGACAAGGATGAAGAGAATCCGCTCGAATGTAAAGGACAGTCAACCCCGAATGTGTATACGAGCGTTACGAGCATTTGTAATTAAAAGGATGAAATAAGGCGTTTCCTTGAGGGTCTTGTAAGCAGGATAAAATGTGTATGCTTGGAGTATATGGGGGGTCTCTCTCAAACATCTCCTTAGCATCTGCTCTGTAGAGTCATTCACCCACAACTCCAAGCCACAAACTTCTCCATTTACCCTACTATTTACCCTGCTTTAGGTTTCCTTCAAATCATTCTCAACCAAGACTTATGCCACTCTTCTTCTGTTTTTCCTCTCAAACGGCCTCCGGAATAGATTTTCAGCATTCCTTTTGGTTGACTGCTCTCGTACAGTATATTTGTATTGAACTCCCACAAATATTAATACTTAAGAAGAGGGAGTTTCTGTGGTGGTCCACCGCAGGGTTGACATAGCAGTCGCTTGAATCCGGTCTCAGTCCGACTGATTTAATAACCGCTCATGTTGTTCACTTTCTTGTCATTTAGCTGTGGTCTTCAGCAAATATAAGTTAAGGCGTAGGCTAGGTGCAGCATCAGATGGAGTTATCTTGTGCTCTGTACCTACAGACAAACTAAGTGCTTTACATGGCAGTTCAGTAAAAGATGAGTTAATCACAAAAAATTTAAATAATTTTTTTTTTCATCATGTACTCCTCCTGATGTTTTTCCAAACCAGTACGACTAAGCTGCTTTCTTCCACACAAAACTAAAAAGCGAAAAATTCTACTGGTCGCTTTATTAAATAAGACTAATGAAATGAGAATTTAGTTTTAGAAAAAGAACACAAAAGTTCTGTAAGAATATAAAAGTGGTTCATGTGCGTTCTTAAGGTGAGGCACTGCAGGTGAAAAGGATAAATTTTTTTTACTAATAACTATCACCTTATAGTTGATTGATTACGTTGATAATTGCAAAAAAATTTGTGCATCACTAGTGTCCTAAAATTTTTAGTTTAAATATGCAAATGATTCTTTATTTAATGAAATATGCCCTAATTAAACTGAATGAAGTCAGTTTCAAAATTCTTATTTATTATTTTTTGAGTAATTTTGGGAATCTCATTCAGTCACTCCATAATTCAGAAAATGCTAAGAACAGACAGAAAACTATACATTTTGACAGTTTTTAGGGGAATAAAATGTTGTACATTATCAAGCAAATTATATATAAAACCTTTAGGATATAGACAGGGATAAAAATTTAAAGTTTGGTGTGTGTGTGTGTGTGTGTGTGTGTACTACTGAAGTGGAGATTCATGGCTCAGGAGCAAAAACAGAAATATGAAATATGTATTGCAATTGAAATCTATTGATACAAACAGATTAGGTGCTATAAAAGAAACACTTAGCGACTTCTGGACATTTTCTTTCCATCAGTCTGAAAAAATACTTTTTGAGAAACTAAAATGCCCAAAATCTCAAATTTGATAGGTGCATGAAAAACAGGGGTTTTGTCTGCAGTGTCTCTAAGTATGACAAACACTTCAATGAGAAAATCTTGATCTCACCTGCAATAATGGTAGAATTTAGCTTTATTAATGAATTAATGATCAAATATTTGGATTAATCTGTCATAATCTTTTATTACAGACAAATAAGCGCAATAGTTTCCTCATGAGGGCAGTGTTCTCTTTACAATGGTAATGCACGAACCATCTGTCACACATAGTTGGGATTTGTGCCACCGAGTGAGATGAGGTCTGGGAACAAGCCTGAACACACTGCTTTTGGGAACACTTTCTGAACAGATCCTTGAGGTTCAAAACAATCCTGTCAGGCCGTAGATTTTAATGGCACAATTGCAGAGACTTCCTAGCTGTGCTGGGTCCAAGCCACCCGCTTACCCAGAGATTGCTTTTATGTTTTGTAAATTATTTATAATTTACAAGATAATTTCTAATTTAATTCTTTCATTTTCTATATTTAAACCAGATAAGAATATGCATGTGTTGTTAATAATTGTATATTTTTAATTGGTTCATTTTGACTCATTTTTGAGTTTCAATCAGGAAAAAGATTGTTTCGTTTTGAATGGAACAACCTCTAATATTCAGATTTGTTTTAATGTTATAACTTATTTAATGTAAAAGGCTAAATAAATATGCATTATTCATAATATTAAACTGAATATTAATATATTATTACTGTTATTAATAATAAACTTGTTGCTATTATTATTATTATTATTCGTTTTAAATAACAAATTCTTTAGACAGTTTATATATTGGCCAAAAAAAGATTTTATATATTTTTTGAGCATAATAAGATATTTTTGTGCTTTGGAATGCAATGTCAATCTATGGTATGTGAATGCATCGATCAGTATGATAGGCCTATATTAAAGAATTCCACCATTACTTTACTGTACCATGCGGCCAGAGTATGTTTTCCGTAGGCTTCAGCTATTATAATAACAGCCTGTGTCACGTTTAGCTACTTGTCACTATCTGCTCTCCAACAACGTACCAAAAACACATAGTGTGGAAAAACAGGCTATTCGAAATAGCAGTATTTGATGGACAAATCCAGCTATTTTGTGGCCGGAAGCCTGAAGTGAACAAAAGGCAGCACTTGTGTAGAATAATACATGTCAGTTGTCTCCAGCCCACTGCTGCTTTGAAGGCGGCCATGGATGGCCAGCATCGTCCCACGGCGCGGGGAGCCTGTGTATGCCGTGCTACTATATAAAAGACTGTCGATTCAAAGGCAAAAAGCCTCAACTATTTAACAGCGAGTTGTGGGCTCTAATTATGGGAAACGCAGGCAGGAAAATGTGGCTTGGGGTTTTTTACTCCGTCTGTTTGTGAGGACGAGATGCTGTTTATTGAAATATTTTCAGAGCTAAACATAGACAACTGTCATTATGGACGGCCTCCTCAGAATGCCTCAAATACACTGCATCCCTATTTCACAGGCTAATGTGACGCTGTGGGGGCTGAAACTGGACTTCAGCATCCACATCCTCAGGAAGAGGTGGAAGAGTCGCGTGGAGCCAGAGACGCAAACAGCGCTCAGACCACCATCTCTGATTAAAAGGACTCTGGCTGCATTTGACATGAGCTTAAGCAAAGCATTTGTTTCCTTCAGGCGCATACGGGCTACTGTACAGAAATTTACAGGGTCAGGTTTTACTAATATCCCGTAATGGTTTGCGTTCAACTGGAACTGAGTGAGGCACTCTGTCCCATTTTACCTCCCTCCGCTTTTATCACTAGTGACATGGTTTTGAAGCAATATGTAAATACCATGGTACATGAATATGGTAAGCATTCACATACCATAATATATACAAAATGATCACTGGTAACACTGTTTGATACCATCAGGGTACAATGGTATGCCACAGTATTTTTTTTTGGAAGAGTATTAGGTTGCCCGTGCATACGTTTTTGGTGGAGTCACCCAATTTTGAAATTCAAAAACGCCCACAAGATCAGCAGGATTTTTAAAAATGAGGCCAAACATATGTATGTGAAAGTACAGTAAGTGTGTATTAGTGATGCTTGAGGACCGGAGTGCTGAAAGCAGTCTTTGTGTGGGTGTGGAGTCCATCCTATGCCCTCCCCGCAGCCGTGGTGCCCGGGCCCTGTGGTGACGGATCACAGTTAATAACTGTGTGGTTGGCTGTCAAGAGCACTTAGCCTGATGCTGGGCAGGCAGGACCTACGAACAGAGCTTCCTCTGGCCGATTGAGCACGTTGTGTGTGTGTGCCATGTATACACCGGTATCTTGACCTTAAAGCAGAGGAGAAAATGCGTGCGAATGTGCTAAGATGATTCTGTAGCTCTAATTTCTTTTTGAGTTTAGGATGCTTTTATAGGGGTTTTTGACAAGTCTTACTAATTTCTGCTGCCATATTGCATTTGCTGAAGCAGGATACAGTGATTGCTTTGCAACACTAAATATGATACAAAAATTAATAGCGAGTCAAATCAGTGTCCAAAAAATAAAAAGGTTGTAAAAGTTATACAATAAAAATCATTAGTTGATTAACAGTAAAAACCTTATTGAGTAATATGTGATAATGTTTTACAGTACTGTAAAAATGTATATAATTAATTTTTTAATCAGATGGATTGGGGTATTTTGAGTAATATTGATTTGTTATGCAGTTAAGTTATGTTTTTAGGTTGAATATATGGTTCTTTATTTGTATTTATTTATTCTGTTGCGTCTCTAATCAGTGTGAGCTGATACTTAGACTGACGTATACAAGATGTTCCCTGAGTTAAATGGCTTTTATTTTGTAGTCAAAGAAAGCAAGCTATATACAAGTTGTCTGTTTGGGATTCAAAGTCCAGCTCATCCTCAAGTGTGTAGATTAGATAAAAAAGCATATAGACAGGGATACCCGGCATTTAGCTGTTTGCTCTGTCCCATTTTTAATAGCATCTGATCCCAGTACAGATAACAAGGTGACTTCTTTGTATTAAAAAAGCTGTTATCTGTACAGTTTCTGAGGTTTGGGAAGAACAGTGACAAAAATAAAATAGCAGTGCGTTGCTTTTTTTTTTTTTTTTTTTTTTTTTTTTACAGAATTTTAAATTTAGCACGAGGGAAAATGTGCGATTGAGCAAGTGTTGCCGCTATTTCATGGGTCTAACAAAAATGCAATATTTTTGTCTCATCGCTCATAGCTCATTGATTCCTTCCACACCTTTCCGCAGCCCCTTTCCCCAGATTGCTTCATTGGTTACTGCTGCACGGGCTGTCAGTCAGCGTGCTCCTGTATCAGACTCCCTTGGGTGGAGGCTGGAAAAAGTTCCCTGCAGTCAGGCCAACAAATTAGATCCCAATCAGTTAGAAAGCCCCAAACACTGCTTCTAGCCAGACCCCCAAGCCTGCAAACACAAGCCACCTTGCAGCTCTGATTCCACCTAGAGCTGCACAAAGCAGAGACAGCTTTGGCCTTGTCCCTGACAAGACCCCTGAGCTCACCACCATCCCCTTCTCCTCTCCCCACACACTCTTCCTGAAAGAAACCAGGTGCTACAGAGGCTGAAATAGTGTTGGCTGTTCTTCTCCTTTCACCCCTGGAACTGGTACGCCATTTCCCACTACTTGGATCATTTGCACTATCACCTTTCCACTTGATTTTTCAACTTCTTGCTTTCCAGTTTCAAGCCGACAGGCTTTATTTGTAAGTCACCTTAGAGACGTCAAAACTACACAGTGCAAATTAGAATGTGGAAAAGGTTCAGCTCGGTTTATCAAATAGGCAATTATTTATGACAACTCCTGGTTATGAGAACATGATGTTTTGTTTGTTGTATAGCCAGCATAAAAATGACATATGGATACACTTTGCAAAAATGCCACATTAATATTTTTCATATTTGTCTGGACTAGCTCTAGATTGTTTTCTGTAAACTTTGCATAACCCCCAATATTTAAACATTTGGTAGCAAGTGTTTTCCCTCAATAAACTCTTAATTGCTGCTTATTGATATCAAGAAAGGTCATTCATGTAGTTAAATGAGATATTTGATAGAGTTAAGGGAACTATATGGTCATGCTGAATAAGGCATTAATATGTGCTTTATAATTAAAAACTGTGTGTTATGTCTATATACAATGCTATATAACAAAATGTATGTTATGTTTATATAATATACACATTTTATAAATATAAATATAAACATGTAAATACATAATATATACTTTATATGTGTCTTCATATATATATATAATAAAACACAGTACACACAAACATAAACAAAAATGTTTATTTTGGATGCAATTAATGGTGATTATTTGTTGCCCAGCACTAATTTAAATGCCAACTCTTTGTCTCTATCTTTGTCACTTGAGTTGTAATGCAAGTTATTTATGAACTGTATGTGGCTACATTTATTGTAAATAGTGAACACTGTCACTATAAATGATTCTGACAGGTTTTCACATGCAAAGTACAGCACAGTTGATTACAAATTTGTCAGTTAAGACTTTTTTCAGACTATACGCATATTGTTAATTGATACTGTTTCAGCAAGAATGGACAAATATATCACCACATGTATGAGAGAACAAATGAAGAAGGCGACTTGTCAGATATGGTTAGTTAAAAGCTTGTAGTTGCACGACACTGGCCAAAAACTGGGGCCAGGTTCATGCTTGCTACTTTTCTTTCTTGCCACTCTGAAATTATGTTTGTCATTTTCTGGATCATAACCAAGTTTTTGACACTTCCAAATGATTAATTCTGCATGTCTTGCATAAGAAACAATTACATTTTCCTTTGACAATACTTGTGTTACAGGGTATAAAAATCCAAGCTATTATTCAGTGCCATCACTCAGATAATTCATTTCATTAGATAGATCGTGCTGAACTGAAGTCAAGCTGTTTGCATAACCATTAATGTACTTGCTGTTGGACCCCACCCTTCATCTGAGAGTCTTTATCCTCTAAATAGCTTGAAGGCTATTAAGTTAATTAATGGCACATGGAGAATGAGGATCACCCAGAATCTCAGTCTACATGCAGTTTTCATCCCATTGTTTTCTGTATACTCTATTTTATTTCATTTTCTCGGTCCTTCAGACAAGTCCAGTACTCTAAATACCTCTGTTCTCAATCCAGGCAGATCCAATGGTCAAGTATTACTCATTCAGAGATTCCATTCCTTTTAAATATGCCTCTGACTCCACCTTCCCTCCCCTTGCTGCTCGATCCTGCCAACATCTTTTTTCTGTAATGAACTGTGGGTATGCTGTCATTGTCCAAGAGCTGGAAGTAAAATGTGTTGGGAGTGAAACTGACGTGGGGACAAGCCAATGCACGGTAAGAGGGCACTGCTAGGAAGTGAAGTTATCTCACGTGGTCCATGAGATGAAGTATCGAAGAAGAGGAAAGTGTCAAGAATGTGAGAGGCTAAGCAAGGAAAGGGGGGAGGGTGCTAAACTGATCTGGTTTGCTCTCTGATGAATATATCTGTATGTGATTATTTTGACAGCAGTTATAAACCCATAAGGCCTGGCCCCAGTTCCTGCTCTTGTTGATTTAAACCACTGAGCCCCATAAATAATGGCTGATTAAGTGGCTGCGCCAGCTCTTTTAGCCCAATTTACCGCTGCCTGGGTCTGAGTGCTGTGGCCCTAAATGTGTTCTGCATTAGTATTACTGAGGAGGACTGGGAAAGCGGGCCGACTGGTCCCATGAGCTGGAGGAAGCTCTCAATGAAAGAGAGCATCTTTTAATAATCATTTGAGCAGACTTAAACTGTGCCTTGATTCAAAGGAAACATGGTAGATACTTATGTCATAAACAGTCATAAATATGTCATGCTAAGTAAACTCATTAATTACAGAAGTCTGATATTTTTAGATGCAAATACACGTACATTTGCTCCAACTGCTCTGTTTATGTCAGTCACTTTGTGCACTGCGTATCAACAACCCAGCTGCCGTTTTTACTTAACTTAATGTTAACCTTCAAAAATGCTGTAATTTAATAACCATAAACCAATAAAACGTAATCTTAGCGACTCTCAAAATGGATATCCGTGTTTCTTACTATACATTAAAATGCGATGATGCCTAAATTCTAATGAAGCTTTAAAAATATATTGTGTTTTACAGTTATATATCATCATAGTAATTTTTTTATCATTTATTTAGTCAGAATAGTAGAATTTTATTAAATATCTACGTATTAGTGTTAAATCAGTTTTATTGTAAAATGCTGTGTGTCTTGCATAAACACTCTAAATTAGTATTTGTGTAGTCTACTTTCTATAATTGTCATTTTTATTAAAAATAAAGTGGAAAAGGAGCTCCTTGCATGTTTTTAAGTAATCCATAATAATTGTTGAAATATTAAGGGTCAAAGGGACCATTTTAAAATGGCCTATATATAATTTTTTTAATTTCAGCCGTTTAACTCACAATTTTACAGAAGACTTTAAATACTAAAGTTGGCCATTGAAGTGTGAGAGCTCCCTCCAGCTGTCACTTATCCTGTTCGACAGCGCAACGACTTGGCGAGTCTTTCTGACAATGGAAGCAGGCGCAATGGTGGTAAGTGTGCTTTGAAATTTCATTTCCCCCTCTTTAGCGGGATAACATTTCACCACTTTAGATTAGCCACCCCAGGTCCCATCAACACATTTAAGAGGGTGACCTCCACCTTCCCCCCCCTCCCCGACGCACAGTGAGACGTCTGAGATGACGGCGCTGTCTTAACCTGGCCAAGGGCAGCATAGCAATAACAAACACAGGATCACAGAACCAGTGCGACCCCTGACCTCACAGCCCTTGCCCAACACCACAGAGATTATTATCAACAGGAACGGCTTCAAAGACCCATACAAGACAGGAGGAAAGATATATATATATACACTGTTTTATTTTCATCACATAAGCGGTCTTGAATACTTTTATGAAATATCATATGCTTAAAGCATTTGTTGATTTCATGTAAACATAGCCATCCTTTTTAACTTTTAAACTGTTTTAGAACAGTGGTGGAAAAGGTCTCTTTAGTAAAGCTAAACACTGACTAATGCTACATATCCATTTTGACTTTCAAAATAATGCATAATGAAGGATACTATGTGGTTCGAAGCCAAATACTGTAGCTGTTTTCTTCAAATCTGTGATACTTTGCATTAAAACATGTCTCTTGTGCATGCCACTGAGTCATAATTGTAAATGAACTGAAATGTAGACTACAAACATGTCACAGAGAAAGAGGAGGATCAAATTCTGTGGTACTGCTCTGAGCCGAGTCTGACAGACTGCTCTGGTCCAGAGCTCTCAGACCTGATTGAGGTTTTAATAAGTAAGAGTAATATGACCTGGCTCCAGTCCCCGTTTCTCTCTCTCTCTTTCTCTTTGTATTTTCTCTGTCCTTTCACTCAGTGTTTGAGTGCATCAGAAACACACAAATCTATTCCAGCTTTGGGAAACTTCACAGAGCCAGTGACGATTCAGAACTGAGAAGGTGGATCAGTGATATGTAATAGCGCTCGCTGCTATAACCCTCCTTGCTTTAACAAACACATCGGCATTCGACAAAATATTCCGCTTGTCTGACTTAGTCTGTCCTCCTTTGGCTTAACTCTTCATTTGATTGAAGTTTGTCAAGAATAAACCATCAGTTCGCTACCGAAAGCAAACTGTAAATCAGACTTTTTGACAGGCGACAAGCCAATCAAAGACATTAGCTGGCAATGGCTCGGTTCTTCATTGGTGAGTGGCAGTAAATGATTCACACTAAGTGTTGTAGTTCCGCCCAGTCGTGAAACCAAACTTGTGCAGGCCGCTTGCTTTCATTGATTGACTAGGCCGTACTTCTGCCAAACTGCTGTCAGCAAAGGCTGTGAGAGTCAGAAAAGCCAGATGGCCCGATGAAGAGAGTCATCTGCCTGTACGTTCTGCTTTAACAAGTGGTGAGTAAAAAGGGTAAGACCATTTCATTTGATTTCTATCAGTTTACATGTTTGCCTGGGGGTGTCTGGTTAAATATTTTGGAAGCATTCACCATTTCATTCATTTTAAAGCCCAAATTTATAAGTGGGATTTGCTGATCAGAGTGTATTGTTGTGAACTCAAGGGTGTGTTTGAGATGTGTGACTGATTGTGTTTGTGGGCCTCATTCCTCAGGAGTTTGTTTATTGTCCTGGTCACTATAAGAAAGGGGACTTTGGTCCCTATTAAGCTTGTGACGACACAAATGGCATCAGCATCAGTAGCTGTAAACTACTCCCATTCCTTTCGTCCTTTCCATCACCTAAGTCCCTGAGACGAACCTTTGATAAGAGCCCATTCTCCTTGAGTGTGGTGAATGTGTCTGTGTAAATGTTGATTCTTTGTCTAGACATCTACTGGCTTGCCTGTTCTCGTGCTCCCTGTGGTTTTCCTAGAGATGCAGAGAAATGATCCACTTGTCTTGAGATGACTCTCAGGTTGAATTGTTGGGATGTAAAGGATACTGCCAGGGAGGGGAAAAGGATGGATGGGCCGCTTAAATTGAACTATTGCTAAATCTTGTAGAATTTGGTGGTATTATTTTTAGGCTGCTTCAAATGCTGAACATAGGTTTCATATGTATAATGTGCTGTTCAAAATCTTTTTATCCATTCATACACACACACTAAATTAATATATGTATATGTATATGTATGTATGTGTGTGTGTGTGTATATATATATATATATATATATATATATATATATATATATATATATATATATATACACACACACACACACACACACACACACACACACACATACATATTAGCAAACCATGTAATAGAAAATATTGTTGCATTGATTAAGCATTTGCAACATAAATTGAAGATCAAATAAATAAATTGATGTTGTCACAAAAATTCCAAGTTATATTTTATTGTAACATTGGTTACACTTTTAATTATATTTTCAATTGGAATGTAATTTTAATATATTTAATGTATTGCTGAATGTTTTTTGTTCAACTCAATATTTCTTATTTACAACTATTTCCAAAAACTATTATTTGTTTTTATTTTTAAAGGGACGATGCACATTTATTGACGTAAGCACATGTAGGATCTTGCAGACTTACAGGCTACGTTTTCATCAGCAGTCTCTATTAAGTTAGTTGCAACACACTTGGCACAAGTATCTATAACATTCAGAACAAAATGTACTGGCTTTTCAATACACTACTTGTTAATATTCACGTGCAAAACATCATTTAAATACAAATACGCACGTGGTATTTATCATGCGGTATTTAAGATATTTTAAGCGCATAATACATGTTTTGCTTTCTTTTTGAGCAAAATAAAAAGCATCCACGCTGCACACCCACAGCCCTCGCCTGTATATGTTCCCCTTGTCCTGTAACTGTGCTGTGATTCTTACCTTCAGCACAGACCTGCACGCGACGTCCCCTGGCGAGGTTCCTTATCAGCTGAACTTGAATCGATTCATTAAGAACAGCACTTGCGCGAGTTATGCGGTGGGTCAAAAAACTCATCTTGCCCAACAGACGTCCTGCTTTTCATGTTAGGTGGGCAGATCGCATTCTTAAGGGCCCCTCCTCCGCTTTCAAAAGCGGGATCAATTTCTTTTTTTACTCTGTTTATGTTATCATTTGTAAATCTTACCAGAACTGGACCATGAGGCACAAGGGGGAACTCATGCACAGTCTAATGAAGTATTTACAGATCGTTCCAACTGTCAAATACTTTTTCCCAATGACACAGTGCAGAGTGCTCACGCTTAACAGCTCGCGTTTGCTTTCCAAACCCCTGCGTGAATGTCTCAGGTCAGGCGGATTTCATTCCAGGTAAATACTAATGCGAGGACCTGCAGAATCCGTAGATATACCATATGCTTTTGAAGGTGTTTCACGGGGTACCGAGTGAACAGATTGCATTTTTTTTTTTTTTAATTACTTCAAGATCCCAGTGCTTTCAAATAGGCTATAGTCTAGTTTCATGTTCGTGCGAAACGTTGTCGTAAAGGATTACAAATTAAGCAGAACATTTTGGTCCGCGTCCTTTAAAACGTGATTTTTTTTTTGTCACGTGATCGTCTGCATTTAAAAATATATATATATATTTTTTTATTTTTGCGGTTAATTTAGGCAATTGTAATAGTAATAAAAACTATAATAACGATAGCATTACTACTACTGGGTTTTGTTCACCTAAAATCTCGTGAAAGACGCAGACATGATGATGGAGCCATTAGAAGGGGAAAATACTGGGGGAACTGTGACCTCTGAGCGGAAGTAATTAGAGCCCATCCTATTAGAGTTTCGTTTACAAAACAAATGGGTTTAACGTTTATTTAAGGTGTTGTTTTTGTTTTCTGCCAAATTCTAATTGGGTTGCTAATACGTAGCATTGGCTGTAATATAGCAATATAGCAACATTAATAAAATAACACGAGATAGCTACTTTTATTTTCGTTCAGGCCAAATAGCTAATGTAACGAAAAGATACCAATTAAAGATCTGGAATGAGGATGTTAGGGAAAAATGCATTTTATTTTTGAGTGATGGCATGCTTTGTGTTTTCGTCTGCTGCGTAACGTAACGAAATCGCACTTTTAAAACCATCTCAACATGTCGGATGTTTTACGATTGGAGCCTAACGCCTGTCTCCTAAACCAATATATTGCGCTTTAAAATAGAGGTTTCTAATTCTAACAATGCCATATCCGGTTATTTCTAGAATGTAGATTGTGAAATAGGTTATTGTCGAATATGAAATAGTTGTGTTTGGTATGACAGATTTTATAATTGCTCAACTAATGAAAGGCTTGCGTGATAACAGTCGAGCAAGGCGCAATGAAACGTGCGAGGTTCTCTAATAATGCAGGCCTGTCGAGTGGCATGACCGCGGAATGTCATTGTAAAGGCGATATAACGATTCTCGAAAATAGCGCGTATTTTCTTTACGATTGTCGACATGCATCGATTTTAAATGTTGCATCAATTGTAGTCTCGCGCACTGAAAGACCATTAAATGTTCTGAGACCACAGAGGCTATTCTTCATATAGCAGCAGGATTAACAGCAGGTTAAACACACCTTAGCGCTGGCTTACATAGGCAGCATAATTTATATATATTAAAGTAACTGAGTAGTAAAACGAATAGAATAAGCATTTTGCTGATTATCTTTATATTGACAATGATCTTATTTTACTAGCCTATTGCCTGAAAACAATCGATGAGAATCTCTATATGGGTTAAACAAATGCAATTCGTAAAAATTCGTTTACTACTTTAATTTAGCAAATATATTTGAGCGTTATGTCATGTTCTTTCTTCCACGTGGGCTGATCGTCGTCACCTTTGAGGATTGCAGTAGTTCACCTGAGTTTCCTTTTACAAGATGCAGGTGGATTATCCGTTCGTGCGTGTATTAGTCTGCGTGAAATCAGCATTCTCGTATGATCTGAATCTCCCACCACCTCTTCTTCACCTCACCCACCGTGCGGAAACGATCCCACTCCGCGCGGTACGATTTAACGCAGCTTGAACTGGAATCGCTGCGGTCTAATTGGAGGTGCGGTTCCGTTTCTGAGCGCTAGACGGCGCTATTTCCACATTTACTACTTAAAGATCAGTCAACGTAATCAGCAGTGACCTGAAGGCACGATCCCCCTTTCAAAACAGACATAACTCATACAAAACGAATAACATTTGTGATTCCAGATTATGGTGATGTTAGCTTTTGTCAGCTTAAGTTTGCGTAAATCCTTTAGACGCATTATTCGTTATACGCAAAAAAAAAAACTAATAGACTGATCATTTATTTATTATTATTTTCTTCGTCGATTTGAATTGGGAAATGCTCTAGATTGAATAGCCATAAATCTTTGTAATTTGGCGGCATCCCCAGTCGTTTTAATTAATTATAGCCTATCGCTGTGTTATTAGGGCGAGATGGCATATCAAACATTTCTTAATAAC
Source organism: Puntigrus tetrazona (assembly GCF_018831695.1). Lineage (NCBI taxonomy): Eukaryota > Metazoa > Chordata > Actinopteri > Cypriniformes > Cyprinidae > Puntigrus > Puntigrus tetrazona. Next base: position 15,877,913 of record NC_056707.1, on the reverse strand, counting down.
GAACCCGTGTTTTCAGAACCATATTGTTAAACCTATGATCGAACGAGCGTTCAGTATATTTGAGTGATTTACTTTGAGACAGTGTCCCCGCGCGGCGCGAACCGCGACGCAATGATTGTATTTTTTTTTACAGATTCGTCGGGGAAATGGCATCTTTTCAATTATTTACTTTCTCAAGCTGAACTGTTTTCTTGTTTCTGAAGTCACGGGCATATATATATTTAATTGTTTCACGGTTTGACTCTTTCTGCCTGAATGTTGTTTTGACTCCAAGCAGTCAGCTAATTTTAGATCCCCGGTTACCCAAGAAATGGGAAAGAAAGAGCTCGTAGGGACCGAAAGGAAGATGCTCGAAAAGGGTTCCGAAACCAGAGCTTAATAATTTAGTTGTGCTTGAGACACCAAGATTTTGCGTGCAAGAGGCATTCACGTTAATTAGAGAAACATTTCGTCTTTCAAATACACCACAGTAAATGTTCATTCACGGCTGGTGAAAGAGGAGTCCAAACAATTCATAGCAACTTGTTATTGTTTTTGTCATTTTTACGCAAAATAAAATTAATATGAATGTAATTGATCTTGTTAAATCATTTTTATATTTGAAACAATATAATGTAATATGCGATATAATATAATACAAATATAATACAGTTTAATAAATAAACATTGAAACTGTGCTAAGTTTATATAGCTGTGGATCAAATAATATTAATAGTGGGAGTTTTGTATAGCCTATTACATCTATCTATCTATCTATCTATCTATCTATCTATCTATCTATCTATCTATCTATCTATCTATCTATTAATTCAGTTCATCTTCTAGTTTATTTACTCGTCTGTAAATCTGTAGTTATTTGGCCCGGGCGATACAAATAAAAATTTCTTAGGGAAGTCATATTTACGGAACACACCAGAGTTTGACTTTGCATTCAAACACCAACAGAAACTATATTCACCAACAGAGAAAGCGAGAAAAAAAACCCCGCGCTCTGTAATTTCAGGACGAGCTATGAGGTGTTGATAATTTCTAATATGAAGAAGAGATATGAGATATAATAAACAACGCTGTAATAATTTTGCATTGAAATATTTAGCCTGCTCACATATTTAGATCGTAATTTGGTTAATAATTATGATTGATTCTTTGAGTCCAAATTAAAAAGGCATAAAATGTGCGAGACACTGATAAAAAACCCCCAAAAAAGTTATTATTGTTATTGTTTTCTGTTTTCTTATGTAATATAAAGACATGTGATCTAACAAATTATTTGTATTTTTAATGTGCGTAATCTCACATTTGATCAGCTGTGAAAGCAACAGAGCCTGTTGTTAAAACAAGCTAAACTTTAGCTGACGGGAACATTCTTGTAGATGTTTTCATTCTCTCAGTGACCACCGACCTGTATGACTCTGTACTTGAAATTCGGAACTCACCTATTCAAGTTTACACGAAACGAACAGGCATCGTGGTGTGCTTCGTGTTTTATTTATACCTGCGTTCTGTCAAATTCAACGAGGACCACAGTTTAAAAAGTGACATCCCACTAATATTTCTTTCAGACCGCACACACACACACACACACACACACACACACACACATATATATATATATATATATATATATATATATATATATATATATATATATATATATATATATATATATATATATAGGTCGACTGCATTAGTCAGTATTAAGTATTTTTGAATTTTACCTGTCACGCAACGCTGCAACACCATCATCATCATCATCGTGATCATTATCTTGTATTATAATAGTGACGAATGAGGTTGGAGAATCATCCAGCGTTCGCTCACACACCCCAGAGTGTCTCAAAGCAGCAGAGCAAGCCAACAGCACACACCATTGTGCACTTAATGAATTCTCATTAAACCATCACAAAGGTAAGTTTGTTTGTTTTTTTGTACAAACATATAAATAATACCCGTAAACCTGAATGTCTGCATGCATTTTAATACTCATGTGATGCAGCTTGCACGTGGATTTAAAGACTGCCAAACTAAGGCCACAGTCGTAGAAATGAACAAACGGTTACGACGAATCCTTTTAGGACCTATATCGCCGAGAACGAGCGTTAGGGTTCAGCTCTGAGAGCACGTGTGGTGATCTGAAGGCGGTTGGAGACAGAGAGACCCCCAAAACGTCGGGCTCCGACGTGCATCACGCTCTTTTTTTTGTCCACCCCCTGCCCGCGTTCCAGCGGAGCTCGTTTCTCTCGGACGCCACCGCTTTCGGTGCGCGTTACAAACCGTTTCGCAGTCTAGAAGATTTTCGGTCTTCGCAGCTATCACGACTCGTCGAGATCGCGTCACTTGCGCCCTTGTGAGTTGTCCTCTCGACTTAGGACCACCGGAGACGAGCCTGTCACTTCCGATGTGCTATGATAGAGAAATCAACCATTCGAAGGTAATTCCGTTAAAACAATAACAACTCCGCTATCGACACGGAAACTAAATTAGCCGCATTTTAAGTAGTGAAAGTGCCTCATCCATCATTTCCAAACAAGATTTTTCCATTATCCCTTTTAACATTAACCCACAAATCCAGCCGTGTAGTCCCCCACCCCCTCCACAAGATTGCACGCCGAGCACTTTCTACAGTACGTTCTTATCTTTAACGTCTGTGGCGCGTCCGTGTCACTTCGTCGGGTTAACAAGTGAACATTTACGAGACAGCGATGCATTCAGAGAGGCCCGTGCGCAATCGAACTCAAACGGCTTTTAAATAGAAATGCAAATGAATGACCGAAGTCGAAATTACAGCTGTTTTTTTAGAAACGGGTGTCGACACAGACCGCACCAAAAACGCGTATTTTTGTGCCGTTGTTAAAAACAGAAGTCAAACTGAGAAGCTAAACAGAAGTTCAGCCGAGTCGCCGTATTGATAACTTATACACGTAATGCATTAATTACTTACCTTGGACAGCCCCGTCCCTCCCTCCCTCCCTCCCCGCCTGTCACACTTCCACGTTTGCTCTCCAGTCCTCCTCCCCTCCCACTCCCCACTCCTCTCTCGGCTCTCCGTCAGTCCGCGCGCCGCGCAGGGGAGAGATTGAAAGTGACACGCTCACATTGTTGCTCTTGAGATTTTACGCCGCCGTTAATAGGTAACGTCCGCGTCGCGCAAAGCAAGATACCTGACATCTGTTTTTAGCTCGGGTTCCCTTTGTGCGCGCGCGGCAGCGTAGATGGACGTTTTTTAGATTTTGATGCTCTCTTTGCGCCCGCCGCTGAGGTTCTCGGCTCTGCCACGGACACTCGTGACTCAAACTCGCGGTGAACGGTGAGCAAGACTCTGTACCGCGGGAGAGATCGTCGTCGGTCGCTTCTCGGAACTTCTCGGATCTCTGTGCTGTGTTCAATCTCGTGCACTGTCCCCTCTCTCTCTCTCTCTCTCTCTCTCTTCTCTATCTTGCGCGCTCTCTCTCTTCATGCTGTCTATCTCCTGCTACCTGTACCCCTCAGCTCGGAGTCTCTCAGTTCCAGTGGCTCGGTCGCAGCGCGCAGCGCACGGAGCCCAAGTGTCCAACACCGAACCCACCGAACTCGACCGTGTTCAGTCCTCCGCGAGGCAGCGACAAGCCCAGCCCTGGATTCAATACTTTTAATCAATGGACAGAGCCCTCTCAACGGCCAACCGAGGTACCGACACGCCATAAGCAGTAAGTGCAACAGAAAACAACTTTAGTCTTCTTTCGTCCGATGCTTCCTTCGTTCATTTTACCCGCTACTGCGACAGAAAGTTCTGCAACTAAGTAGCTATCCTGAATACAGATGTGCATACATGTGTTTGAAGATACGAGGTAAATTCGTTGAGGCCTTTAGAAAGAAAAGAAATGTCGGCCCATCAATCAGTTTAGAAGGCCACGGATGATTTACACTTACTGCGCACTTCTCCTTAAGACACGTGTAGCGCCCTTTCCACGTTACATTGTTGTTTTAATAAGTACATAATGTTGCTTCAAGTTATAAAACTTAGCTTTGATGGTGGCCGACGTTGAAGAAGCAAAACGCAGCGCGCAGCGGACGAGAGGAAGACTTGTCAACGAAACGATTTTTTTTGACGTTCACCGGGATATTTAGGTTTTTAACAAACAGCCCAGTCGTAACGATAATTTAAGATGTTTTTCCGTACTCGTTTATTTTCAAACACACAAATAACAGCACCGTGCAATCGTGTCTCATTCATTAAGCTCGGAAACAAGAGCACCAGACCCATGCACCTTGTGCTCTGTCGATCGTGTGGGATTTTTAAAAACGACATTTTCTTTTGAATAATATAACACAGCCACACGCTCGGTTAAAGTTAAAACGTTAATTTAATAATTGCCGAGGTTGCCTGATGAATTACATCTCACCGACGAGAGTGTTTTGAGCTCTTGAGGTGCAGCTGGTTTAAAAAAAAAAAAGATTTGAAACGTTTTTTTATTTACGTTTTTTTAGAAATAAAAAGATAGCGAAACAACGTACAATTATTAGAGGTTCTGAAAGCACGTTTAAGGGGAAATCCTGTTTTTACTCCAGCCCCAACAAGATCAGGCCTCAAGTTTAGCTTCACACGTGTGTGACTTTTATGTCTGTGGTCTCTTCGCCCTCAAGATGTATGTATGTGTGTGTGTGTGTGTGTGTAACTGGCTTTTTTTTTGAGAGCCTAATTTTTCTTTTATGAGAGGATTCAGAGACCTAATTTAGAAAACGTTATGCTTGTTGCATTATTTTCTAAAATAAACGAAGAACACCAAAACAAAAGCAAAGCCCTGTTCAATGTGTCAAATAATTTTCAGCCTTGAGAAATTGACGCTCATGGTTTGTTTACCCGCAAACTTTTTTTTTTCATTTAACCATGCTATATTGCTGTTTTCTTTCTGTTGTTTAAGAAAGTTGTCACATGCGATAGTGCACTTTAAAGGTGGCCACGCAATATTTAATGGTTTATGTTTTGTAAAACCTCGTACTTTTTTTGTTTTAAGCACCTCACGTTGTTAAACAACGGGTGATTGAGTTTTCAATTTTTTTAATAAGGAGAAGCAGCCTTTAAAAGGGGAACCTGAAGCAAAAGATCCGGCATTATATTATGATCGTTTTATTTAACGAAAATTACTGTTACACTCTTCTGTTTCGATGAAGTTAAAACTGTTTAAATTCGATTCAATTACACTCAGCAGTTATTTTATTATTATTATTATTTTATTTTACGAGTCTGGAAACTCTATAAAGTAAAATCTAACACAGACATGCGGAACATAGTAAATCAGAATAAGACAACCAGACAATGTATTTTTAAGCATCTTAAAGATATTTAAATTTCTGAAGTTATTTATAAATGCAGTGAGACGAAATAAACGTGATCTGCGTATATGTTTAAGAAGCAGGTAGTCTGAATCATCTGAGACGATCACCTTTTTTCCCACAACGCACAATATTCTTCTTTAAGAGCACAGGTCTTTGAAGTGAAAGAGAGGGAGCCCCTTTTCCACACAGAACCCGTAGATTTGTCTTTAATATAAGCATGATGGAGTTTAACCGAGCTAATTCGTCTCTGCTTGAAAAAAAAAACCCACTGTGAATTGAAATCGCTATCCCTCTGTTGTCGAAAACAATACACATTACATGGAAATGGATCCACGATCCAGAAGACAGTTGTGCTCTTATTCGACTCTGAACTCTCAAGTAAATGGTTAAATAAAAAAAAAAAAAAAACGAAAAACCGTGCACATGATTTGTTATTATATTACATGCGATATTTTTTTCCCCTGTCAGTTCAAACCCCGAGTTATGTATACATAACTTTAAAACTTTACAGCGATGCATTTGAAGAGTCACTCACAAAACCATGCCTGTGTGAGAGGGAGGTATGGTTTGCTATATAGCTGCCATCAGCGCTAGAGATCATTCTGTTTCTTTTTAAAGTTACATTGATGTATCCATTATTCATTTGCACAAACTTGGCCCCCATAGCCGGCGGAGACGTTTTCTTAACCAGGACCAAAAGGAAAAACAAAACGTTAATTAGTCTCCGTAACGGAGAGGCTCTATACGTCTCGGTGATTTTGCAATAGATGGAAGCCTCCGAGGATACTTTAATCTCGCGCTTTGGGGAGCCCATCAAAATGGATCAGATCCAGCATTTATTCACGGCGTGTTTTCTCCAGCCCTGTACCTTCAGGGACTTCAGGGAGAGTTCAGCGCCAGATCGCTTTTACTTTAGTCTGCTCTTGCGATACCTGTTAATTATATATTGTGTCGTTGTATCTGTATGAGCGGCGGGTGGGATTTTTGGTGCCTGGAAATGTCAAAATAAAAATAAATAAATAAACGATAACCTTCACGCAGCGAGTGACCCCATGAGCCTATCGTTGTTGCTTTTAGTTACTTCGTAATACTGAGATCTGACGACGTTTCAATAAAGCATTAGACTATTTATCACGCAAATACGCGAAACTTCACTCTTCCGCTGGAGAAAAAATAGTCCCTGACAGATTAAAGCGGCCCGCGGGTTTCCGAACAGTGATTCACAGATGCACTTTGGTGAGGTTAACAGGTGTTTGTGTCATTGCTGGTTTTATATTGTGTGTCTCAGCAGGATTGGGACACTGTTGGAACAACAGCTCGCTGAACCAGAAATATTCGTTTAATAGAATAGGCCTGATATTAATTCGCCGTAAATAGCTCACTAAGGCCTAGTAACTTGGATTTGAACGCGATTCCTTAGAAATTTGTAACTTTAGAAGTTGGCAAATGTATTATTTTTAACACTAAGTAAAAAAAAACTTTTTATCTTCAATATTTTTTATTATTCTAAATTTTTTTTTCAGAGTAGTTTGATGTTTCAAAGTCTGTTTCTGGATTATAGGCTACACATCGAGATTTGAGATATTATTTCGATCCTTGTTACCCATGTAAAAGATATTGTTTATGCAGGTCATGTGTTGTCACAGTTAAAGCTGATATTAAGCAACCTCAAGTAACATTTTAGTTTTAATTAACAGATGATATTTTAATAAAACTGAAACATTAAAACCATTAAAAAATATCAAAACAGTAAAATGTGGGCCTACAATGCACAGATATCAAGTTATTGTTTTTGCCAACAAATATTGTGTTTAATACTGTAAGAACGGTTTTTGTTTTTATATATATATTTTAAACATGACAGCTCGAAATTTATTACAGTCCTGAGGGCACAGTTCAGCCTTTCACATAAAATCTGTTATTATGTAGGCTAGTTGAATATGCAAGCATGGTATTATTGGGATCAAAAGCTACTTGAAAGTTTAGTTTGGAGGATATAATTTAAAAAAAAAAAATTCTAATTTAGATGGGTTCTGAACTAGGCGTTTAAAACCTTATAAAAGCACTGCTAGAAAAGTCACACATTTTTGCAACTGGATTTTTGACTCAAAACATTATTGTGGTTTAATCTATATATAATCTATATATATATTATCGAACCATTTAACACTACATACCTAAATCCAGACCGCAGTCACCGACTCTGTGTGTGTGTTCATGTGTGTTTTATAGCCCTGCTCAGTGTAGTCTACCATGTGTGATTTTTGTGAGTCAATGTGTGGTCCCTGGAAGTGTCAGCGCAGCGAGCCTGCTCTGTGGTTTCTGTGTGTTGAGTGTTTGTGTACACTTGTGTTTGTCCGTTTTTGTCTGTGTGCGAGTCAGAGAGCAAGGGATTTAGGGAGAACATAATAAACTGCTGCTCACTCTTTATCTTTTACTGTCTAAGATGTTTATTAGCAAACTCTAAATGTGCTTCCCGGAAGATCTGTCGAACCCTCTTCGTATTTGAATCGACATATTCTGCACACATGTCTAATACGTTTGCAAACACCCACGTTATGGCAACTGTATTTGTCACTTTCTCTCAATTCGGTAATATCTTATAAACTCTTACTACCTTCTATTTAACAAGACTTGACTTTATTGCTAATATATATGTCTCATTGCCTCATATAATCATAAGAATATATATATATATATATATATATATATATATATATATATATATATATATATATATATATATATATATATATATAAGACGACTTGATACTGAGACATACATTATATATATATATATATATATATATATATATATATATATATATACACACACATACATATATATAATGTATGTCCCAGTATCAAGCTCGTCTTATTATGTATGTTTCCAGTGTAATCATCTGTCTTGGTTACAGTTTGATCTGCCATCAAATTCGTGGGTGATAAGCTGCTATCTATGTATTCTTCCCTTCCCAACGCACACACCTGTGAGACAGCGAGGGGCCTTCAATACGAATCCCTCAACCATCTTCACATGCTTTATCTGCACCCTGACTGAGCCGATGCTTTAATAACCCTGCAATAAATGAGTATCACAGCCCTATTCCCTGGTCAATAAGGTTAACGCCTAAACATGTCGTCAACACAAAGATACCACGATACCACCAGGTTCTGAACAACACACGGCTTTATCTCATCGCTCATTTGCATGCGTGTCCCTATTAGCTGTTATTAACTGTTGTCGGCTAAAGGGCTTTTATTACTCTGAGCTGGAAACGGGCAAGAAATTGGACACTCTTGCCCTGCCAAACAGCCTTTTCCATACCTAATTTGTGAAATTGCTTTTTATGTCATCTTTGCAGTCAGGATTTCTCCTTCTCTTTTCCCAACCTTCCGCCTTTTTTCTCAGCGTCTCTCAATACCGTTCTCTTCTCTGTGTATACTGACTGACAGTGTGAGTATAGTCAGATCAGCAGTGTGTCGTTTACTGCCCTCAGTTTCCTGTGTGTGGTACAACTGGCAGAGGCCGCTCTCATTGCCAAAGAAAAGAGTGCAATGTGGAGGGGAGAGGAGGGTTAGCAGAAATCGTATATCGCATTAGGAGAGAGTCTCTGCAGTGTGGTCGTCGTAGTTTGGAAATTTGAGTCTCATGGGATCGGAGTTCTGTTCCACTCCCTCGTCTGGCTTCTCTCATCTACCCCTAAACATAACAGTCATTAGTTATATTTGTAATGTGTGGCGGCAAGCATTACAAATAAAAATGGAACCGGGTATCTGGTTGTGAATACCTATTGGTGCAACACTCAAATGTAAGGTGCTGTGTATCTTTCAGTTTCATGTTGCGTGTCATTTGTCAAGTGGGCTGGTTAGTATGTGCTCTTTATTAGCATAGCTGTAAAACAGCTGTACTAGTTAAAAATGCTAAAACCTATATTTCATAATCCTTCCTGCTATTAATCGTCTTACTGTAAGCAATTTCTTAATCTCGAATCAAGATCTTGCTTTAATTTTTTTTATCTTCGTAATCTTTATTGATTATTCTTGATAACGTGCACTGATTAGTCGTTTATCTCTATTTCTGTGTTGAACAGTTGGAAGGACAGGGATTAAACAAGTTCAATCACACTTTTATGATGACTTTATGATTATAAATTAAACTCCGTCATCATTTACATACCTTCATGTTGTTCCACGCTTGAATGACTTTTTTCCTTCTGTGGAGAATAAAAACAAAGTGACATTTTCAGTATGTCTTCTTTCGTGTTTGTCAAAAAAAAAAGTAAATAAACGATTTTGTTCATTTTTGGGTGAACTCCCCCAACTCCTATTTATGCTTTAACTCCTATTTATGCTTTATCATTTTTAATGGTTAATTTTAATTTAGAAATATGCAACTTAGTCATTCAGTCACCTTTTTCCAGTCTGTTGATGAAATTGAGGAATACACTCTCTGTTAGAAAAAAAAAGCTTTGATGAAGCCGGTTCACCATTAGCTCAGCAAAATCTGGATGAGATCTTGTGGTGCTGAATTACAGAGCTTTTACCAGCATAATCACACAATCTCTTTCACCTCGCATTTGAGTTCATGAATTCCAAAACCTTGAATCACAGTAGTTTGTTGCAAAAGTATCCAAAGCGGTGTATCATAACTGTAAGCGTAGGCTTATATTGTTTCGTTACAGCAAGCGTGTATTGACCAGAAGAAACTTTGACGGCACCATCATTGCATAGCCTCTGCCATCTCCATACTTGGGTGACGGGCAGACACACTGGAGCTGGTATTATCTCCCCATCAAATATTTGCCGGGGTGGAGGAGGATCACAAAAGATAGAGAGAGAGCGAGAGAGAGAGATGGGAGAAACGATTCAGACAAAATCTTGATTGGGATCGGAAGACTCATTAAAATCAGGCAGGTTTGGACCTGTGAAGCCCAGTGTAGGAGGGAACAAAGACAAGCCATCGGTGCCAGATCAACTAACGCCGATAAAAGACTTTAAGGGGTGGTAATATAGTGCGACTTGCAGGCAAACAGATGAAAAGCTCTCAACGTCACTGATGGCAATGAACGCGTCAAATACAATGGCCATTGTGTCCGTTTGCGGTTAAATCCGTCAGATTTCTCGCTCGGTTCTGTGCAAGTATCTAAAACATCTCAAGGCGCTTTTTGTGAAGAGATTTTATTTTACCCCCGGGACTGCAAGTCTAATGGGCAAGCCCGCATCGTAGACGAGCTGTTAATTAAAAGCAGATCTGCTCGCCTCATACAGTTAAAGTGGATCACAGTGATTTTACACATAGCAGTGGGTTGTATCTGTTATATTTTAGGACCTTATTCTCTTATTGTTACCGAAGTGCAGTGTTTTCAAACTTTGATTCATTTGGAAAACTTTGACATGACGAGCACAAGAGTAATGAGAAATAATAGCTGCATGTACACTGAGGGAGTATCAGTTTTAATTGGATAGCTGTGTTTAATGGGTGCTATTAATTTTGAATATACATGCGAGTGTGTTTTCATAAGCATGCATGTCCATTGTTGTAGTGTATTGTTCACACTTGAGCTCAATTAAATTGTCTCATAGGCTCTGTAAATGTGTGTGTGTGTGTGTGTGTGTGTGTAAGTACAGTGTGGACCATCAGTCCTTGTTCTCTCAGCAGCACTCTAACACATTTATTTCCATTCAAATGGTCTTAAAGTGTTTTTCCTCCCACCCGCTTATTAAACTCTAAAGAATTCAGACACTTGATTTCTGGACCCGCGTTAGGTTTTTAATCACGCAGAGGCTAATGTTTTTAATTTATTATTCATTTTGAAAATTTAGCTGTAGCTTGTAATTCTCTTTGGACTTTTTTATGTTCCATGATGATGTTTTTCTCGTCAGGGCCAGAGAAAAGAATAATGTTTTTTGCATAACCGCTATGAGAAGAATAGCAGAGAGGGGGGACAGTGAAATCTATCTATCTATCTATCTATCTATCTATCTATCTATCTATCTATCTATCTATCTATCTATCTATCTATCTATCTATCTATCTATCTATCTATCTATCTATCTATCTATCTATCTATCTATCTATCTATCTATCTATCTATCTATCTATCTATCTATCTATCTATCCATCCATCCATCCATCCATCAGAATCTCTCTGTATTTAGGAAGTAATATGCAAATCAAAGCACTCCAGTGGGGAGTGTGTTCCCAGTCCTTAACTTTTGGCATTGGCTCAATACAGCCTGGCACTGACTCTGATGGACATTACCAATATTAAAGGTTTGGCTGAAAAACAAAGACCCCTGAAAGAAAAATTGTCCCCATGGAGTGTTATGTGCATTCAGAAATACCGTATTTGCACGCATGCTAACACAGACATAATTTGAACAACTTAATAATGCATAAAAACATCTCTTCTTTCGTATTTGCCTAGAGGTCTGTCATTTTGGCTACACACACACACATTTAAATGCACATGCACATTAGTTTACATTCCCCAGACGCTGGAGCAGAACGACACACTAGGCCTCTGCTTTCTTTGTTTGCTGATAGAGGTGATAAGATGCCAGCATACTCTTAAACAATTTTCTGTATTTTATGACATATATTTTGATGTCATTGTGTTGTTGTCTATTTGAGTGTTGTGATTAAAATATTCTGAAGAAAAATGCTAATAGAATTTAATTTGTTATTTGCTACTTGTCGTTTAAGATAAATCTGATCTTAAATAAAATTTGATCTCATTTGATTCACTTTAGGGTTTATTGCATTAATAATCCAATACGAATGTCATGTATGAATGAATGTCAGTATGAATTATTATTTTCATGGTGGGGACACAATTGTTTTTATGTAATGATTTAGACAGAATGTAGAGATATGCATTCATTTATTTTCATAAGATTTAAAAAGAAAAAATACTATGATAAAAAAAAAGTAAAAACAATGTATTTTAATGTATTATGTCATGATATAGTCTCCCACAGTCCAACTCAATATTTTTGTTATTAAACATACAAGTAATGATGTTCAGAAGAAAGTATATCCATCGATATTGACTGAGATTTTATTAGGTGTTTCCCCTCTCTTTGTCTCAGGTCCTTATCCTCTGGCTGGTGTTCCCCCTGTAGTGTGGAGGGGGATGGAGCGTGGCGGAGGAGAGAGTCCTCGTTTACGGGACAGCCCAGAGCGACGTGGGAGCAGCAGTCCTGATATCGGCGGCCCCCCACCAAAGTTGGGCCGCCTGGAGCTCAATGGCAGTCCCACAGGTCATCGCAGTCGCCACAATGGGGCCCCACAGAGACCTCTCGGTGGTAAGACTCTCGCAACCTTTACTGTCTTTACTTTATACTATATATTAATTGTACGGTAGAGAAATATCACACACTAGCGCCATTGTTTAATGTGTCTAGAGCACAAATTCCAACCACTACACCGCTGTTTCAACAAAAATATTGTTTTTTAATTAGTAAGATAGTTGTCAAAGCTTAAAGAAATGAATAAACATCAAAACTGCACATCTAGCTATGCATTTAGCCTGGTGCTTAATTTTATCTGGGCTGCCGATAGTGCAAGATTTAATCAATTTAATCCCATACTCCAACTGTAGTTCTGCTCAGAGGAGTGTTGTGGCCAGCATAAGCTCAGTGAATTAAGTAGCAACATATAGACCTGATTTATTCCCCTTGGCCAGTTATTGACTTCAACAGTAGCGTGTGTCAGAAGGGGGGTCATATTGATTACAGTGACCCCAACGAATTGCCACATGCAGCGGTGTGGTCACAACTGTGATTATTGAATGGCTTAAAATGTGTTTTTACACTTGGGTAGTTGACACATAACATGGACATGAACTTTTTTAATCCAGCATCAAGGTTTTTTTTAAAACAAATAATAGGAAGCTATAATATAAATAATAGGAAACGTTGGCAAATAATTATATTAAAATGAAGGGTCATGTGACACTAAAGACTGACTGCTAAATAAATTAGAACCTAAAATATATTAAAAGAGAAACAGTTCTGTTAAATTGTAATAATATTTCAAAATACTGATTACTTTACAGTGTTGTCAACAAATAAAGGAAGCATATGAGATATTTCCGTAAATTGTATAATTGGTATTGTGTGTGTCCTGACAATAAAGAAGAAATAAATAAATATATATATATATATATATATATATATATATATATATATATATATATATATATATATATATATATATATATATATTATTATTATAAATTTTTTTCTGATTTAAACAGTGTGTGTATTGTAACACACATAGCCCAAGCACAAGTCTTATGTGTCTCACATTAAGCCAAAAAGTCACCAAGGTCAAGCTGTAATTCACCTTGACAGTGACAATGTGTGTAGCCAATCATAAAGCCACATATCAGATATAGATTAGATTTTTTAGAGGCCAAAACGTTAACAACACACACCGTGTGTTTGTTTGTGATTATGTGTATGTGTGAGTTGTACACCTCCGAGGCTGATTTGATATGATAAAATATCTAAGTCAACAAACATTTCTTAAAAATGTTCTGGAGTAGGTTGAAACGGAGAGTAGTGGGGCTTTCTCTTCTTGTGCACCGGTTAGTTTTAATCAGAGGTTGTCTTCTCCAAACCACAATGAAACACTAAAGAGTGGGCCACACACAAAACAGACGTGGATTCAGAATCTCTCAGACACATGCCTGCAATGCTACATTTTTTTGACATCTATAACAAGATAAATTTACTTGCAAAGAAGGCTTTAAAGCTGGTATTCAGGAAATATAATTTGAATTAAGTTTGTATTTTACCCCTGCAGAAATTTTTTTTTAACCAGTTTAGCAAAATAATACATTTTATGTAATAATGTTCATTCAAAAATGTTATCTTTATTTTTTATACAATTTTTTTTTTATCTAATGCAGTAAGTATATCATATTTTAAGGATTTCCGGGAATCAGTTTTTTAAATTTCTTTGTTATTTATTGTTTTTTGTTGTATTTCAAAGTTAATTTCGAAGTATGCTGTTGCATTAGTGATCTGCAGTGTCACAACTTTATATAATGTTTAATGCAGATGAGTGATTATAATAACAGATATGCTTACAAGTGTATAACTCTAACGGATGACACCCTTCAAAACTGGTGCATACCTTTTAATAAAATTTTCAGGCTTTAAAACAGATATTCAAAGAGACTCAAATACTTACTCAGAGTGAGTATTGCACAGAAATGAAACGCTCACACACACACACACACATATACGTAAATGAGTCAGACACAGGCTTCACACACATGCTGTTATCTTATGATGAAACCCTGCTCATACAGGGCACAGGGATGAGCCCATGGGAGCTAGCGGAAGAAAGAGAGTGAGAAAGAGAGGGGGACTGCTGGGAGCTGCTGTGTGTTGACAGTTATATTTCCCTGTTGGGGGAAATTCACTTACTTGAATTGGCACCGGCCCCTGGCCTGTAATTCACTCCATAAGAGCATTCTGAACTGGAAGCCAGGGTGATTAATGGAAAGGAAATAGAAATATAGGAATTGACTGATTAAACCAAGGAGCTCGGGGAACGGTGCCGTGAATGTATATGTATTTGCATGGAAGTGTGTGTGTGTGTGTGTATAAATTAGGAGAGAGTTTTGCACTGCTCTGCTCTTATTAGAACATCTGGGATTTTGCCTAATGCTTTCAGCCTATAATTTCTAAGGGGTATTAATTAATGGTCAGAACGCTTTTGAGCACTTCAGGGAAATTGAAAAAACAACAACAACATAGGTTGGGCCTAGATTAACCAGAGCAAACTTGGGTGGGATTTGTGTTTTGCAGGCACCATTAGGTACCGCATACTATTTCTCAATAAGCCGTGAATGACTGTGCATCTCGACATCCCATTAAAAGATGGGACTCTGTACCCACCGAATCACTCGCCAACATATTTTACAGGTTAATCATAAATGTTTTTAACTAAGATGTTAACAAAGTCAACGCTACTAAAATAATGTGTTAAGTCGCAGCGCAGTGAGCCGTAACCTCAAACACTGAAGGAAGAAAGGTTTGCATATCCGTTGGATGCCCATGCAACTAATTTTATTAAGTGACCCTGCCGTTAGCACGCAGTTCGTTGACTTGAGGAGATATCAGCTCAGCTGCCCTGACAAACTGAAGGGAGGCGCCATAAAAAAATGATAACTTTAATCAAGCATAATGGAGCTGGTTTGATGGTTGGTTTGATACACAATCTGAACGGCTTGTTCGAGTTGACTATTTGCATTGGGCTGTGAAACCTGAGACAAGCGTTTGACCCTGGCCACCTCATTCAAATGCAAGTAATGAACCTATTAATCATTAATGGTTTCTAATGAAAATACTCATTTTTGTGAAAAGCACATAGCTGTTCAAAATAATGCCATGATTTAATTGCGAATTAGATTAATACAGGATTTTTTTTGGGGAATGAAAATGAGTCAAATTCCCATTTATAAAATATCGGCTCAGTCACTAGACTTTGTTTTTTAACAAATGTTAATTCAGTTCTCTGTTGACCATCGTTTTTGAAAGAATTTCTATGATGTGCTGCGCTCCTGTATTGCAGGTCTGATGATTCCAGTCTTCTGCGTGGTGGAGCAGCTGGATGGAGGGATGATATCGGATGGAGAGAGCCGGGAGGAACATGCCGAGTTCGTGTTGGTCAGGAAAGACATCCTCTTCACTCAGCTGGTTGAGACTGCACTTCTCGCCCTTGGATACTCCCACAGTTCTGCAGCCCAGGCACACGGTCAGTTCAACGTTAATTGGCCCAGACTCAGTGTATGATCAAAACAGTTGATTCATTTACATGTTCAGTTTAAGTAAATACAATGGTAACGTTTTATTTTACGATTACACCTATTAGCTGAATATTTCTAGAACATTAGCCATTTTTCAGTGCTAATTAAATCCATATTAAAACCTTATTTTATTATGCTACATCCCTAATTTTTGCCAATACCTTAATACCTTAAGTTTTACTAAATAAAAACTAATAACAGCCTTACTAATTAGTAATAAACAGCAATATAAGAATTTGTTGAGGGAAACGTAATAAGTTAATAGTTAACACATGTTACCTTTTCTAAAGTGTTGCCCAATATCAGGTATTTCAACATTTTATATTAAATTTAATAACAAGCTGCTAAATGTTTTGATGCCAAAATATTTCTAATAAAAGTCCCTTTTTAAACATAGAATTCTGCTAAATTGTATTTAATGTGCACTTAGTAGTGTAATTTAAATCCTAAAAGTGAGGAAAAGAAAAACGTAAAAACTTAAAACCTTAAGGAAAAAAGGCCTTGAGTGTATAATTTAAGTGTATGTAAGGCACACACTTTTTCCAACACACTTAAGTGCACTTTTAAAACAGTGCACTGTGTAATGAACTTTAAATTAAAACACTTCCTTTAAAGCACATTTATAAAGTTACATTTACATCATTTTTATAATAACCTTTTGTTGAGCTTTAACTATATACACTTATTAATTAACATAATAAAGCAAAGTGATTATGATATAATTATTTATTTACTTTATCTGTAGTGTTTTTTTATTTTACATTTAAAATTATAGTATTTTTTAAATACAGTAAATTGCATTCAATAGCAATTATATGGAAGTATATTGTAGTTTATCATAAATGCTTGTCAGCACATTTAGCATTACAATTTAACTACATTTTAAACACAGTAGAAGTAATTATGAAATTACATATAAAAATTTACTTTTGTTTAATTTGCAATATATCAATTTTAATGGTAATGAAATGCAATTAATTATCTGAAAACAATACATTTATTTTCCACTTAAATATATATTGTTTTAAATTATGTTGTTTAAAGTATACTAAAATACATTACTAAATATACTAAAATAGTATACTTTTCTCAAATGTCATTCATATAGCTCATAATAACATATTCTACTTGAAATCCCAATGTTTAAAAATTACAAATTTTGCACATTGCTGGTTTGTGATACATAATGCATTAATTCATGTTAATGAAACTAATGAAAATGCAAAAGAATCTTACATATATTTACTGTATACATACTCGATATAACTGGATGCCATGCGAATCATCTTAGTAATCTTTACATAATACATACTCTTTCGGTTATATTTCAGGCAGTATGTTAAGCAGCGTGCAGCATATATTGCACAGAATGCAGTAAGCAATACGCTATTACTCAATTCCTTTCCAGTTCAGAGCGATTAGAGCGGCATGGAGTGCAGAGAGGAGGTCCGGCTGTTGAGATGTTGACAGGAGGATATACTGTTTTGGGCTAATGTGTCTGAGAACACTGAGCAGGAAGGCCATTTGTTCAACAAAACTGAATCATAGACAGTCTGAAAATCTCATTAAAGAAGAACAAAGGAAATAGCGAGGCAAAGAATTTGGTACTTTCACGTCACCAAAAGATGCGTGTGAACTGTATTTGTGCATTTGTGGTAACTTTGTGGGAATGCATGTTTGTGTCTGCTCGAGGTCTTTGTGCGCCTTCATTTTCTGTGTGTGTTTGTGTGTGTATATAGAGAATGTTTATGAGTGTGTGGGCCCAAGAAGCAATATAATGCTTTACTTTATTGTTGTACACATGATTGTCATCTCCCAGAAGATTGAGAGTTTACTTGTATTCTGTGAAGTATGAAGAAAATTTAAAACAGTCATTACTTCATGTTGATCGGCGGTAACAAAAGACATCGCGATTTACTTCATAGGTTGAGCATTTTGGCCTGTTTGCAGTCACAGTTCACGCTCTGTACGTCTGACTAGAATAGAGTTTGTCGCACGATTTGATGGTGCTGCAGTTTATGGAAGGCATTGTCAGAAAACAGAAAATTGAAGGCCACATTTCAACCTTTAATTAAATGATCGTTTAAGTCGGGCTGAAATGAAATGTCTGCAACGTTTTTGTAGTGATTGTAGTTTTTAAAATTAAATGCTGCGTGGTTGTGTTTGTGTGTGACTGCAGCTTGTTATTCATCAAAAATAATGTTAAATAAGCATCCTTTATCTTTTTTTCGACAACTAAATATACAAAAACAGAAAAAACACGAGTCACTCATAGGTCAACAGAGTGTCTTTAAATTCACTCGAAGCGCCCTTTACAGATTCCTTTGAAGAGCCAAAAACAGATCAATATGTTACCCACACAGCGACTCGAGCCATTTGCGTAACCTCCAAAAATACCGTCCTGTGCTATAAAATTAAACAAGTATGCAAATTGATAGAAGCGGCATTATGATTGGAAAGGCAAAATAGTCCTGTCTGGCCCACACAATGGCGCCACATCTGTGAGGAAGTCCCAGACGCTACTCCCCTAAACACAGAAACACAAGCGGTCACCTCTGTACGGTCGTAAAACGATATCAAAAGGACACAGAGGAGGACAGGACAACAAACCATTTAGGCTCAATATAACCCACACACCCTCGCAGTGATCAGTTCAGATGAGGCCAGATAAAATGAAAGCAGAGGGATACGGCTGAAATGATGCTCACACATACTAACAGGATTCTCTCATTGTGGAGAACTGCACTGACTTCAGCTTATTGCTATGAGCAGAGAACGAGCGATAGAACGAGAGAGAGAGAGAGAGAGAGAGAGAGAGAGAGAGAGGTGAGCTCTCCTCTCAAATGAATCCTTTTTGTTTTTAAAGCAAGCGTTTATGTTAAATGAATAATTTCTGGCTTAAATTATACATTTTTTCCTCTGCGGTTCACAACCAAAATTACACAGAGTCCCATCTATTTTCTCCCTGTTTGAATTGTGTCCTGCATAGCTCTCTCGTAGTGGTATATTTAAGCTCCTCTCCCAGCACCGCTGCCTTTCTTTAATTAGCCTGACCAGTAATTAACTGGGAGATATTGTTTATTTCAATTATAAGGGTCTGAGTACTTTTATAGAATCGTATGGACAGACCTGTACTTTAAGGCTTCAGACAATTAACAGTGGTGACGGATTACAGCGCGAGTGCATTGTTGTGCTGCCACGTTTGACATGAAGCCACGGCAGGTCGAACTGGGGCAGTTTGATGAAAATACGCTCCGCTGCCTGACAGAAGCCGAACGGTCCCTTCACTTAATCTGAGCAATGACAGTTAACTGATTCCAACCTGCAGCGGGAACATTTATGATTAGCAACATGTGCAGATGATGTAATGATTATCTGACTTACAGTATACTTAAAGGATAAATCACCTAAAAATAAAGATTCTGACATCATTTACATCATGTGGTTCCAAACCTGTGTGTTTTTTTTTTTTTTACTGTGGAAAATTGCAGGAGAGTTTTCAAAGAATATTCACACTGTTTTTTTAATACCACGGCCGTTCATTTTAACTGTACTGTCATGCTTCAAAAACAACTAAATGAATAAAATAAAAGCACGAAGAACTTGTAAACTAAATATAAACGGAAAAAAAGTAAATAATGACAGTTTTCCTTTTTTTCAGTCTGTTTTTTACTGTTTTGGTTTAAAAACTACCTCTCTCCTCAACGAATCCTTTAGATTTATGACCAAAAGCATGTCAGCTTTCCATCTGCCACCTGATAGCCAATCAGAAGCAAGTCAGTTTTGTCATTGTTGTTGCCAGTTTTCAATGCTCTGTCTTGTTTGGTCATTTATGACAGTCAGGTCTTTCCCATACAAACTTTTATATTACGATCAAACTTCTAAGTAAACTGAATCTGTACATTCCATAAATCTATAATCTGGAGGATGGTATAGGTGTATGTATTATTTGATTATAAGAACTTGGTATGAGTATTATTTCATAAAGGTCAAATGATTTTAATTCCAAATTTAGATTCACTCACCCGTGAAAGAAAAAAACAAGCAAACGAAAAAATGGTTGCTCAAGTGGGACTTGCTGGTTTTAAAATGAAAACTCTGACAGCATCTGCATAACTTCTTATTGTTTTAAACCTGTAGGCATTGGACATTGGACTCCAACATTGGACTCCACTGACTCCAAGTATAATTTTGTTTTTCCCAAAATGTCTCCTTTTTTGTTTCATAAATAAGGTCATTTATGTTTGGAATGATAAGGTGAGTAATAAATACAGAAAAAAGGTATCATAAAAGATGTATGATATTTTAGTAAAACCGTAATAAAGTGCATTCTGAAAAATAGTATTTCACAGACCTGTCTTTCCTATTTGATTTATTAAATCTAGATAGATACATTATTAATGATTTACTGTAACAGTCTGTGGTCTTCACGGCTCATATAGTGGGGCATCCCTTTAGAACGGCAAACATTCAGAGTTTTGTGTATCTTTCCAAACTAGCTCTGCAGAATAGCGTATGTGTGCTGGGGAACATTTTCAGACTGTGTGTGAGCTTGCGTTTGTGTGTGTGTGAGTGTGTATGGATGGATACACATAAGCTTTAGCCAAGCCACCAGCCGACCACATGAAAGCCCAGCAATGGGAGGAGGAATTTTAATGTGGCAATGGGAACAATGGTTTGTACTGGGGGAGGAAAATGACAAGGAACAGAGTCTTTCCAAGTTAAAAATGATTCATTAATGACATTACCACAGGCCCTGTATGATGCTAGCTTATACTGTAAATAGGAATACATTTAACCACTTTTTATTAGAACAGAGCTCATTGCTTTTTTTTTTCAGATCGCTCACAGTGAACTGTCTAACACTGAACACACTGGGTAACCTCGCTGGCATTCAACTCTTACAGAACCACTGCTTAGCTTAAAGTGCATTAATAGTGTCTCAGTTCAGTCTTAATTAATGCTACCGCTCAAAGCGGGAATACTCTAGAAGTCTGCGGTGGGCATACATTCAGCATTACACAATGAGACAAAACGGCAATGTCCCTCAAAAATCAAAGCGAAACCCGTAATATAAACAGAGACTTGAAAAAGGAGGACAGATCTAAAGGGGGGCGTGGCACAATCACACAAATTGTCTTCATCTGTCTGACTTGACTCTCCCCTTTAACTCACTGTCTGGAGAATACAACTCCACAAATACCTTTAGAACAAAGACAAGAGGCCTGTATATCAGAGGATAGGAGTTCACTGTAGTTTCAAGGGTCATCAGCAGGCTCTGCCTCTCTTGTAGTGGTTGTCTGGGTTAACAACTTACTGAAGGGTTCACAACATAATTTATAATAAATAAATTATAAGTAATAACATACACTGAGACGGTTTTAGCTTACCGTTTAATGCTTAAAGCACTTTTCATGGAAAAAACAACATAATTTATGTCACGCTTTCTCAAGAATAACATAGGGAAGAATCTAAGGTGCTACTGATGAGAAGTACAGAAAGTATGCAGATGAAATGTAGATGAATTTACTCTATTTACTTTTGGTATGTAGTTATTAAATATATTATGTTTATAATTATTATTTCAAACATATTTTTATATATTTATATGATCTATTTATTTTTTATTATAATTTTATTGCTACTTTTTATTTTTACTACTATTTAATTTTTTTCTGTTTACATTTTTAAATAGTTCAGCCTAATTACCTTCATTTTTGCACCATATTTCTTTATCAAATTTTGCAATGCTATTTTTCATTTGCTATTATTGCCGTTTATTTACACTGAATCTATTAGACTGAAGCATGCAGTAATATACAGTATGACGTACCTAAAAGAAACAACTTTTAAGTAGCTCTGTCTATTATTTTATGTAAGACTATTTTATAAACCAATGAGGCACATGTCCATAATCAAGGGGCCTAAGGCTCCGCAAGGCCTTGTTTAGATTATGACACTGATAAGGTCCCACATAAGGAGCAATCAGCCACCAGTGGCAGAAAACAGTGGAACGGGTAACACAGAATGTCTTGTTATCTTCTCTCTAGTCAAAACACAAACAGTGAACTGAGAGAAACAATAGAGCCCTTGCTAATTTGCAAAAACAGATTCTGTCCAAAGCTAACTCATTCAATCAGGCTTTAGTGGCAGCAGTGGCATGGCAGTACAGTGTCTGGATGGAGGTAAGTGATCCATCGGCATGTCTGTGTGTGATTGAGCAGCTGGAGCTCTTCAGATGACACAAACAGCCTAAAGCACAAAAAAAGACAAAAGAGAGAGAAAGAGAGCGAGAGAGGGAAGCTGGGCAGCGTCTGGGTCTCATTTAGTGGATAGTAATGTGATTAGCATTGTTTAGTTTTCACAGCTTCAGTCAGACCATGGGAAATACTTTTGTGTGAGAGTTTGTGTTTTGTATCTCTTCACGGCGCACCCTTTGTTTTCGGGTCAGGTTCGCTTCCTGTTGTCGGATGTGTTGAATTTATACATTTGCGCGAGGGATGTACATCGACTTCACATGCACATGAGCAGTGCGTGTTGAAAAGTGTTTACGGACGTGTGCTGTGTTTGGAAAACGGTTAATAATGCAAAGAGCACAGGGTCCGGTTTACATGTACGGCGCATCTTGACAATGATTGCGACATCTGGAAATAAATAGAGCGGAGGGCATAATAGATTCAGCTAATTCATTTTTAATAGCTCAGTGTGGTTCTTGGAAAAAAAAAAAAATTATGGCACCCTCAGTAGATGCCACTGCTACTTAGCTTTTATCCTGATCTGTAAGCTTATTCAAGTTCAGCATATTTAAAGCAAATAACACCACGCAACTTTAAAGTGATAGCTCCCTCTAAAACGAAAAGTTTACTCAGTAAAATTTAAGTAAGGGTCCTGTTGGATCTACAACAGTTTTTCCAGCATATATAAGGAGAGAATTTAACCAATTAACATTTAATTTCTACTGCTTTTATGTTACTCAGTGACAAATAAATGAAGGCACACTTGTGATATTTGGGTGAACTATCCCTCTTAAATAGGAAACTCATTGCGGGACGGCCTTAGTTACCTGGACTATTTACAAAACAATCAGACGGCTTCGTTCAAAAATATGGCTTTGTCTCACAGTGACACCCCGATTACAGATTACTCTTCAGCCATAAATGCTCGTCTCTTCCTTTGCACAACGAGAGGCATTTATAACAGTCAATTTGGGTTAATCATACAATCATTGACCTGTGTTTATGACGGCCCATTAATGGAGGGGGGGATTGGGGGTGGATGTAATTGTCAGAGGCAGCGATGCACTAGACGAACGCCTGCTTTCTATATGTATTCCTTGGCTGTAAAAGAGCCACAGGCGCCCCTTCGGCCCGCAGTTATTGGTGCAGCCCTCAGTCTGTGTGTTAGGTGCTTCTTCCTGACCTGATAAGTATTTAATAGATAAAGCCTTATCATCTGTGCTATTGTTCCTTGCTGTCTGCTTTTATAGCCCGAGCTGAACCGTAGAAAATGAGCAGTAAAGAAAACAAAATGTATGATTTCCAAAATATTTGATGCAAGAACCCACAGGTAGTGTAAATAATTTTGTGAATGATAAATATATGACTCATTTCCCACTACGCTTCCTTCTCACTTAAGAACTATGCGTATAATTATGTATTTCGCCATGAGCTGTAAATTACATCGGTCTGCCCTCTCTTTCCAATCACACAATGTTCTTGTCTCTCTGTCTTTCAATCATTATGTTTGTGTGCCCTCTAATGTTGATTTTTACTGTAAGTGGGTGCTGGTGTGGTGATGTAATGCGCCAGGTTTGGTTCTGGTTTGGTGGAGCTGCCCACTCAGTGGAGTGGAACCCCTCCTAACTTATTCTTTTATTGAGATTTCATTACAGCCATCATTGACATGAGGCTATCTCTGATGATGTCATGGAAATATGCTACACAAATTTGCGGGACAATGAGATCAAGTGGGGTTAATCGACTCCCTCTCTCTGCTTATTTTTTCACAGGCATCATTAAGGTGGGCCGCTGGAACCCCCTGCCCATCCATTACCTGACAGATGCTCCAGAGGCAACAGTTGCTGATATGTTGCTGGACGTTTATCACATGGTCACGCTACGCATCCAGCTACAGAGGTAAGAGACCACAGAGCTGTCAAAAATAAATTTGAAGAGAATCAGAAGAGAATTTTTCTGCATGTCCATAACCTATATGGTTTATATGCTTTATGGGGGTCATTTGAAATAACTAACTGATATGTAATATAAACCATATATTTATACTTTTTATAACAACACTTATTATTATTATTTCTAAATAAAATCAAATAATTATACCTTTAAATAAGCAGCCCAACCAAAAACAGATTATTATCATTAATGAATGAATAAATGAATAAAAAAACAAGCAAATAAATGAATAAATATTAGAACAGGCTATCTTGTGGTGTCACTTTGTAACACGCTTCTAATTGAAAAATGTAAAAGTGAACTACAAAGTACATTATTTAAGTTTATTGACATTATTTATTGTTTATTGTCATTTAATAATTTTTTAGTGAAATCATTTCGATTTGTAAAAATGTAATTGATAAATATTGTGTCTTTTGTCTACAAATTATGGGGAAAAGACATTGGTTATGTATATAAAAACTTAATTTATTAATAAATAAATATTGATATTTATGCTTTGTAAGACATCACAAAATAATATTAATTAATGATAAAATAATAATAATACATAACATTGTTTATTATATTAATGATTGCATCGAGAAACTACATGCAAAAGTTTCCCTTTTTTATATATTTTGCTCCATCACAAGTGATGTGATAATTAAGCGATTATTTTGCTTATGTCAATGACAGATAGTTAAGCAAGCCTCTAAAGCCCTGTGCATACATAAAAGAACAGGGTAAACTTTTTATCTGCACTTCTCAATGAGCTCTTTCATGCCCAATGATTGCAGTTTACTCTTGGATGCTGAGGAGATAAACATAGGGTCCAAATGAGAAGATTGTAGTCTTTGTGTAGTTCTGTACCATCCAGGTTTGTTTTCCTGTTTCCATGGTGATAAAATTGTTGACCCAAACTGCTGCAGGGTTTATTGATTAGGAAATGAAGATAGTTACTGTACAGTAATGGCGGGATTTGGGATTTACAGCTTTGCTAAACTGGAGGACCTTCCGTCAGAGCAGTGGAATCACGCTACAGTACGCAACGCCCTCAAAGAGCTGCTCAAAGAGATGAACCAGAGCACGCTGGCCAAAGAATGTCCGCTCTCTCAGGTACAGCTGCTACCCACTCAGATTTTTTTTTTTTCAAATACAACACACACAGACTTGACATTTAAAATGATAAGTAAAACATGTACTGCTGGTGCAACTCTTCCAAAACTAACAACATAATACTTAGCAGTGTAACATAAATGAAAATGTTGGGCCCAGTATTGCATTATGCTTGCAGATGTTCCAATCAATGGCGTCAGTGCATGGTTAATGTAGCCTAAATTGTGTTAGCGTGTTTCATTCATCAATTGTAAATTTACTCAAAAATTCCCCACATTCATGGGCCATTTCTAAAACCCAGAAATTACTTCACCATGAGAGAGTATGCGTGCGTGTGTTTCTATGTGGGTGTGCATCCACGATCTTTGCTGTGCTCATTTCCAAGTAAGCGAGCAATCTTGGAGATTTATGTATCTGTGCACGCTGTGTTTAAGTGGAACTCTGTGTGGGTGTTGATCCTCATATCAATTGTTTGCATATGTGTGTGGCTCTTCCTCTCTACTTGTGTCACTGCGGCTCGAAGCTTGTCGCGGCGTTCACTATCCGCCTTGCCTGGGTGGCTTTCCACAGTAATGTGTTTTATAGACCATTTATCATTGCAATTTTAAGATCTTGACCATGTGTGTTTATTTCTGTTATCCTCTGTCGTTATTCCCATTTTTTCCCTTTTTATTGACTTCTCTCATTTCTTTGACTTTTTCTAGAGTATGATCTCCTCGATAGTGAATAGCTCCTACTATGCTAACGTCTCAACAGCCAAGTGCCAAGAATTTGGTCGCTGGTACAAGAAGTATAAAAAAATTAAAGGTAAGGTTTTTGCTGTCTTTTTGGTTGTATTTTTACTCTGTCCAACTAATATCCAACTCAAATAAATTCTTCATCAGTTATTTGGTGCAACCTTAAATCAAGTGGGATAAAGACTAAAATGCTAACCTGAAAATTTTCACAGTAATTTGGTCAATAAAGCATAGTTATCAAACACGAGTAGGTATTACATTCGATAAAGAGCTGGTTCTATATGGCATACATGTGTGTAGTGTCAATGCAATCCAGACGTGCAACATCTGCCATGTTATCATTGACATGTGACAATAAATTGCGTCGCTCTTTCCCTGTGCCCTTAAGAGATAGTAAAGCATCCACTGAATGCACTTCAGAAGTAAGTTATCAGTCATTTTTTGAATATCATACTAAGGCATACTGCACTTTTTAAATGCTATATTGCTTTTCCTCTGCTACATAGCAGGTAACTAGGCATATTCGGATGCAGGGAATGTGTTTTTTCTAGTGTGTGGTTAGTATTCAGGGTCGTGAGCAAGTCTTGAGCTTTGTGCTATGTTTTGTACATTATCTCTCAATGACTCCTCTTACATGGGATGGGGTAACTTAAGACTCCTCGCAGCCTAATAGAAACCACTGTTCCTTCCCTAAAAATGCTGCAGGGGGTCTCCCAGTGGCAGGTTCTGCAAGGAGTCGTCCCACAGCTCCGCTGTTTAAGCCTCTTAGCAGCCAAATGCCTGTGACAATTTTCCTCCTCTCGTTGCCCCTTCAAAAAGTGAAATAATTACACAGCAGGACAGATCAAAGTGGGGCTAAACCCCAAGTGCAGTGAGAGAGCAAGCACCAACAAAGAATAAAGCGATCCTCAGCAAGCTGACAGAGTAAGTGGTGTTGAGTTACACCGAGCCTCCTCCATTAGTTCTGCTCCTTGCCTTCCAGAGCTAAACACACAGCCCGCATTGCCAGATGTGTATGCCAGTGCAGAGAGACCCCATTGGATGACTCACGTGTCAGTCGCCAAAGTTGTAAAACTTTCTATTCATGAAAGAACATTGTTGTTTTCAGTGTTTTGTCATTTACCATTTCCTTGTGTTTTTTTCAGGGGACTATTTGTGGCAAGGACGGGAGAGCTCGGAAATCAAGGGTAGGCATCTACATTCTGATGTTTATTTGGGTAAAGGACTGTCTTTGATTTGTCAACTAGAACACTAGAGAGTTTGTTCTAGTGCCTCATCCTCATCTCTATCCCTCCGCAGTTGAAAGGGACAGTCTCACTGACTTCTGTGTATTAGCCCAGCGTCCGCCCCCTCACCTTGCTGGTCTGGCGCAGCTCGGTCCGTTGAACAGTGGCGGGTCTCTGGTGAAAGGTGGCTCTGGAGAACCTCAGAATTCAGCCCAGTCTCAGCCTCCATCTCAAGGGCAGCCCCAAGCTCCATCATCTCACGGACAGCTCCATCACAGTCCTCCGCTAAGGGCTCAGGTGCCTCCTCCACCTCCGCCAGCCGCGCTGCAACCTCTTTTGGCACCCGGAGGACTCCTCTCACCCCAGCTCAGTCCACAGCTGGTGAGGCAGCAGTTAGCCATGGCTCATCTTATAAACCAGCAGCTGGCCGTCAGCCGCCTCCTGCATCAGCACCCACAGGCTCTCAACCAGCAGTTTCTCAATCACCCACCCATCCCGCGGCCTAGCAAGTCCGGTGGTCCTGGAGAGCCCGGGTCCAACCCCTCGGCTGCGGAAGTTTCCTCTGATATCTACCAGCAGGTGCGAGATGAGCTGAAAAGAGCCAGTGTCTCACAGGCAGTGTTCGCTCGAGTTGCCTTCAACCGTACACAGGTACAGTACAGATAGCACGGTGGAGCATATATTATTCACTGAATTGTTCAAAGCCACAAAGAAAAACTTTGGTTTTAGAAAGGAGTAAGACGCTACACCATGTGTAGTAGCATAAAGAACCTCTTCAGAACATCGGGCATGGCAGTGTAATTAATATTAATTATTTGCAATGATATTTGTAAATGTAATTATATGTAACACTGTGAATATTTCAATTACTTTAATTTCTAATTTGAATTTAAATGCTGGCAAAAATACAACATAATAATAATAATAATAATAATAATAATAATAATAATAATAATGTAGAAACAAATGATTTAAACATGCATAATAATAATAATATGAAAATAATTTTAATGGAATTGAAATGTCATAGATTAAAATTTTCTATAAATGTTTCACATTTATTTTGAAACTGTAATACCATTTAAAATTCTCATATAACAGAAGCAGTGACAGATTTTACTTATATCTTACTATACTTAGATTTTACTTTACTTATATAAAAAAAATGTTCTTACCATTTGTTGTTCAGTTAATGCAGCTTGATGCAAGCTTGCTTTTTTTAGTTTTTAGAACCTATTGTTATAATCATTTTAATCAAGTTAAGTTTTATAATGAAAAGTATATTGAATTTTAGAATGTTAATGTTAGAATGAAGGTTGACAAGCCCTAGTAACTATCCCAAGCACATACTAAATATACAAATCTGAAATTAACAAGTTTAAAATGGCACTGGACTACACAAAAGAGAATAATGAAGGTATCAATGCCGCTCGGTCAGAGGTTTCATGTCTGTAAATCGCTTTAAGGATGTCAGTGGGATTCTCTCATACACCCTCTCTGCAGCAAACACACCTGGTGAATTCCCAGAGCCTCTAAATTATGTCCAATTACATCCAACATAGTGCACAGTCAGTTAAAGAGTGGGTGGAGACTTACATGGTACAGGTGAAGTAACAGGATAGATGTGCTGCAAGAAAATGAGCCTTCCACAAATCGCTTCCTCTGTGCTTACGTGTGTGTTTATGTGTATGCACCAGGGCCTGTTATCAGAGATCTTGCGAAAAGAGGAGGACCCACGCTCAGCCTCTCAATCCTTGCTAGTAAACCTCAAAGCCATGCAGAACTTCCTAAACTTACCTGAGAGCGAGAGGGACCGAATTTACCAGGAAGAGCGGGAGCGCAGCATGAACCCTCCTGTGAGTCTGCCCCCAAGCACAAACCCCAACCCTGGTGGCGCCCGCCTTTCTCAGGTACCCTACTTTCCCACCCTTGACTAGATTCAGCCCCCTACACAAACTCTTTTTGTGTTTGTATGTCTGACCGGGTGTAGAAATACCTGAAAGCTTGTGTTGTGTCTAATTCTGAATTGTTTATCTGTAGGCCTATGAGATTGCTTTTGTTTCTGTCTGCATTCATGTGATCTGTTTACTTGTTTTGTTTGGCTTACACTTTGTTGTTTTCTTTGGATCAGGCTATTGTAAAGCTTAAAAAAATACATGAAATTTTATATTAAAGTCTATTAAAGGCTGGAATACACCGTATGACTTTTAAAAAACTAGATATTCTAAATTTTCCAACTATGAAATAAGTACATACACTAAATAACTGAATGTCAAACACTACCAGACGTTCAAGACTCACACAGACAAGAGATGCATGACAAATGAAAGCAATGCATAAAATCTAAAATTGCCATTAGCATCGATTCCTCTTGAGATTATCTGAAAATATCTGGTTAAAAGTCATGTAGTGCAATCCAACCTAAAGCCAGTCAATCTTTAGCTCCTATGACATCTTTAGCTAAAACTCACAGCGTTAAGCTATTATTCTTGTATGATGATCTCTTTGTATATATATATATATATATATATATATATATATATATATATATATATATATATATTATTATTATTATTATTATATATATTATATATTATTAATATATATAATATTTGTACATATTTTCACTGACAACAATACGGATTACTTACTAACACAATCAAACTGACTTTCAAGACAGTGCCCTCTAAGGGTCAGTGCTAAAATATGACTGCTATCTGTCTTATTTCTAACATCACACCATATCCCCCAATGCAGAAAGTGTGGGAGCGCAGCATCGATGAACAGTTAACCCCTGACGCGTGGGCATCTATTTGGAAGAATAAAACCAAAATAACAAACTCGGTGAGGATCACATCAACACATCAACACAACTTCATTTCCTCATAGAGTGTACCTCATCCGAGACCTCCAAGATCTGTAGTGATCAACTGTAGGCAAAACACTTTTCCCATTTTGCAAATAAAAGCCAAGCTACAACAAAAGGTCAAATTTCTAATGTTTATATTGAAGATTTACAACCATTTAAATGTTTGAGATTATATGGTGCGCACCCATTAAAACATCAGGTCCACAAGTTCTTGCTCCTCATTCTCTAAAATGACAAAAGCAGAAAAGCATGGCTCTGGTCTTGTCATGGCATGTTTATATTAAATGACCTGGAACCTGGTGCGTGGACTTTCTGAATATGAATACGACTGCTTTCAAACTCAAGACCATTGTGAATGAACCCATGTAGATAATAAAAATCTTTCTGATATGAGAACAAAGTTCTCATTCTTTGGTTGTAGGGAATGTGGTTGTGTATTATCATTACTATTATGTCTGTATATGTTTATCTCACAATCGTTTTTACTGGGGAATGTGAGATTACTTGCCTGTGCTTGCAGGGCAACTTCAAACATTGAATAAGAAAACACACCACTGTAAAATCAATACACCATACTTCAAACGCATACTACAAAGAGTTTACTAACATGATACTTTAATGATTTATCTGCTAAAATCTCAACACATTGCAGGTACAAACAAGGGTCTAAAATGTCATCCATGAATGTTATATCATGTTGTACTCTCTCTAGCAATTATGAATATTTATCTAACCAAAATGTCTTTGTTGCTTTTACCTTTGACTGCTGGACCCACACAGTCCAAAACTTCTGGTCCGAACCCTGACCTTCCTCTGAAACTTGAGCCGCTGGTTAACATCACTTCAGCCATTTATGACGAAATCCAGCAGGAGATGAAACGGGCAAAAGTGTCTCAGGCCCTTTTCGCTAAGGTGGCAGCCAATAAGAGCCAAGTAAGAACTGATTTTTTTTCATTAGAGTTAATAATCCGAACATGTTTCCATTCTTTTACATTACATGAAGCCAAAACTAAACTACAAACATTTTTTTACTAGTCTAATCTATGCATACTATTTTACACTGAAAATACACAGAAAAAAACGAATAATTGCGTCTTCTAAATCTTGCATTTTATTTTAGTGTACAGGAAAATTTTAACAACTCCGCATTTTCATATGACAATTGTTAATAATAAATTTAAGAGAAACGTACATGTGTGGTTTTTCCAGGTTCTCAGCTTAAATGTTTTTTTTTTTTTTTTTTTTTTTATTGTAAACAAATTAAATACAAATAAATAATTGATAAATAATAATAAAAAAAATAGGTGCCAAAAATATTAAGGGATGCAATACCAATACCAATGCAATATATTTAAACATATTGGTGATTTATTTTATGTTTGAAAGATGTTAAAATTACACTTAGCTTACATATTCTTTCCTCGGTCTGTGTAGGGGAAGTAATGGTGTCCGTATGTACAGACTGTTATATCTGATTATGGCGCGTCTCTACAGTAGATAAACAAAAACATCAACATCAACAGATAGCCTGATAAATCCCTTCCATTTATTCATCTCTTACCATTCCAGATCCTGCCAAAGGAATTCACTCTCTTTCAGTTCTTTTGTCAATCTCTCCCATCCCATGAGTCATGGCTTATGTTGTGATACATACGTGCATCCAGTGATCCATAGATTGATCTGATTTCTTTCCTCATACCTTTTACACTTACACTTTTTCCCAGACAACTATATAAAGAATGCATAATATTGTGACTAAAAGTATACATCACTGAAGTGTAATAGTCAAAGATTTGAGTCTTTAATAAACTCTTAAATATTTTCTAACTGAAGTAAACAGCCAATGTAGCAGTTATAACTACTTTTTAATATTTTTATTAGCATATTCGTAAGTTATCTTAAATTAAAACTTGACAAATGCTAAATGGGCAAATAAAAAATGTCTTGCTATCTATCTGTGTGTGTGTGATATAATAATAACATAAAAATAATAATAAAAGTAACAATAATACATTTTGCCATCCTTTTCTTTTTCAATAAGATAAACCTTTTCTTTTCTTTTCTTTTCTTTTCTTTTGGATGGCATGGCAAAATTTCCCAAATCATTTGCCATTGACAGATATAAGCAGAGTTAATTTTGGACCCCCGCCACACTGTGTTATTGCAAAGGACAGCAACAAATCCCATTCTTTAACATAAACCGGAAAATCATGGCATTCATTTCAGAGTGTTGATAAAGATTTTTTTTTAAAAGCTTTTGGACCATTTGTTTGTCTCTGTCTCATTTAGATAAAAGAGGTCTAATTGATTTAGTCAAATATGATCTGACTCCCAGCTGCGCCTAATTCTTACCATGTAATAGCCTGAGAGAGATTCAGTCTCTGCTGCTTGCTTTACTGAGGAGCTCTGAGTTATTGCGGCATGGCTTGCGAGTGCGGCCACCTCATCTAGAGGCATGTGTTAGGGGCGTCTTCGCATGTTTGCGTGTATGAGATGTGTCAGCAAAGTGCTGCTCTGCTGGTGTGTGTATATATGAATGTATGTGTGTGTGTGTGTGAGTGTGTGACAGATGTGGTTAGGTCTCACAGGTCTGGGGTCGGGTGGGGGGGTCACGGCTGAACGCGCCCATCTGCTGCAGCTGGCCAGGAGGAGCTGAGGGAGAAGGAAAGAGAGAGAGAGATGCTCAGGTCATTAACAATGTGTGCTGGAAGTGGTTGGCTGCACACAACAGCTGGTGTCAAAGACTGGCCCAGTCTAGCAGAGATAATCAAATCTTCCTAATCTCCACCATTTCACTCTCTCTTTCACACACTCTCCGCTCTCTCGGTGCACTTGTGATGCTTGGTGCTGCTAGCTGTTTACTGTAAAGTAAACTTTATAGTCGTAAAATAAACCTATTCAAAGAGCGAGTCCCATTCTGCCGATCATTTCCTTACCTTTTTATAATGTACCGTTAAAGTGACATAAATGCCCCAAAAAGAGAAGTCAGACTCTGTAGTGGTGCTTTAGCGGGTAATCCACTAAGAAGCCAAGACTCATGTTATTATTTACTGATATTGTTGGAAAAATCGAAAATCATCCAACTCTCATCCATTTTACAAGGGATGGCTGTGTGAGCTGCTTCGCTGGAAAGAGAGTCCCAGCCCGGAGAACAGGACTCTATGGGAGAACCTGTGTACCATCCGGAGGTTTTTGAGCCTTCCACAAACAGACAGGGATCTGGTGTATGAGGAGGAGTCCCGCCATCACCACAGTGAACGGCTGCACACTGTACTGCATTTGCCCACTGACCCTCAGGTGAGTTTATGAAACATCATGAATACAAATATGTGTGGCAAAAGAAAGCTATTAAATGTGATGTTTGCAGGGCTGTAATATAATGAGAAATTCTAAACAAAGTGTAAAGAAGGATTTGCACAGAGTTTATTGGAACAATCTGTATGAGTTTCTTCTGTTGAATACAAAGTAAAAAAAGCCAATAGCTACCATCAACTGGTCACCAACTTTCTTCAAAATACATTCTCTTGTATTCAACAGAAGAAAAAACATGTTTGGAACAAGTGGAAGGTGAGTAAATGATGAGAGAAGTTTTATTTTGGGTGAACTATTCCTTTAAAGACACAGCATCAAAAAATGCCCTGAAAAATAAAAGAAGGTCGACCCTGATCAAGAATGGTCCAGTAAATGGTCCAGTTTTATTTTATTTTATTTTATTTTATTTTATTTTACTTTATTTATTTATTTATTTATTTTTATTTCTGCTTTGTCCATTAAAAACAATTTGTTGAATTCTGAGAGTTAAAGTGTTTTGTAAAAGAAACCCTGATTAACGTTAAAAGTAAAAATTTATAATTTGACTGCTGAGTGTATTTGAAGGAAAGAGGAAAGAGAAAAAAATTGTTCTGCGTAAATATTTTAAGCATAGTTCTCTTTAGATCATATAAATGCGTTCATTGTGTACACTTCTTTGAGGCTTTAGTTTTAATATCGGCATCATTTATGCAGCATTCCTGCCAACATCTAATAACCCAGCACACCACAACCTCTTTAATGACACACACACACACACACACACACACACAGAATTCCAAATAACACGCTACTGATTAAATGGACTTTCCCCTATGCCAGCCAGGGTCATTATAGTAAAGACTGTGGACAAACACTTTTCCAGTATTACCATAGACGTGCATTCATACACAGTACACACACACATCTACACACTAATACAGATATGTAAATACATTCACACACAAACGGCATTCACATAAATCTACAAACACTTGGATCAATGCTTTCCACCTTCTTTTAGCCTACTCTTCTTTCTCACCCTGCCAGTAAAGCATTGCAGTTTAATTCACTCACAATGATTGCTGTTTATTAACATTTATTAACTTAAGCTGAGCAGCAGTATTAAGATTAAGTACTAACAAATGGAGACAGAGTGGCTCTCTGTTACTGTCTTAACCCATTACATCTCTTTCTCTCTTGCTTGCTTTCTCTTTTATGTCAGTGGAATAAACAGTCTGTTGGCGAGCATGTGTGTGTGTGTGTGTGTGTAAATATACTCATTTATGTGTTTTGGGCGCAGAAGGAAATGCCCCATTAGGACACACCCTGACAGACAGTGCCACCACAGCCCTGATATTAATAATTACGGGAAGAGAACACACACACACACAGACACACATATATGCACATACACACACAGGCGCAATGACTCAAGAGACATCACTACAGTTAGTCTCTTTAGTAACTCTACACTGGCTTTGACCATGAACTCTTGCACAACATTAATCATAAAAACACATGTTTAGGATAGTCAGTGCATTTACTAAAGCAAAATGTTGATAAAAGTAAAATTAAGTACAAATAACATTTATTTGTATTATGTATATAGCATCAATGGCACATATTATGTTTTTATATATATTGTTATATTTAATTGAAACAAAAGTATTTAATATTAAAATATTATATTATAATATATCTAACTTTTCTTTTTAAATGTATGTATAGTTTTTATGTGATGTAATATTTTGATGCTTTTTGAGACTTATTGACTGAATATATATGTATATTTTATTCTATTTATACAGCATGATTCTGTTCATATAACACTGAGCACATATATGCATATATTATTGTATTTATTAGTTATGATATTAAAATAATATAAACAATTTTAAATATAGCAAATATTATATTATAATAAAAATACAAATATATTACAATAATACAAATAGCATATTAAATAACATGTCTAATAATAAACAAAATAATAAAAAAATACAATAAAATAATAAAAATACATAAATGCCCTACATGAGCATGTATGTGGCTGTTTTTTAATTTGTGTCCTTGGTACTTTTTTTTTTTTTTTTTGGAGTAGTAATGCGGGACCCTCCTTAAATCAAAATACCCAGCAGCCCCCTCGGCTCCAGCCTGCCTGCCACCACAGCACATGTGTCCCAGCTGTTTATGCAGACATGAGCATGTTAATTAATGAACACATGCAGCACATACATGTATGCAGTTTTATTAAAGCCAATACCAACTCAGTGTGACCATCAGATTTTAACAATGTTTTATTCAACCCTTATAAGATCATCAACTGTGACTCCAAAAAGCAATCTTGTAACTTTGATAAATCATTTCACCGCTTTGTGTAATTTTTTTGTCTTTTTTTAAAAAAAAAAATAGTTTTAACCACTCCATGACATGTCCAAGTGAGTCCCTGGGTGCTCGCTCCACCTTAGGGATACACTCACACTAACGCACTCTAGATGACTGACCCTGTCCCATGTCGTCTTTGCACAGTTTCTGCAATGCGTGTGTATGGTCTTAAGTGCCTCCCTTTGCTCATTTGGCAAGACATTTCTTATGAATAATTTCTCCTTTGTTTTTGCTAAATTGGATGCTGCAGTGTGCACTGGAGTGCCCTTTAGACCCTGCCATGTGGATTGGGACCCCGATTGAGTGCTGGGGTAAAAGGAGTACAATAATTGTAAGCAAAAGTTTACAAATATAAAAACTAAATTCACAATTGTGCAATATAAAGTTGCACAGTTAGATGTCACATTTACTAAAAATGACAATTTTGGGATAAAATTTAATTAAATTTTTTTTCTGAGGCAATAACAGGCTTCCTTACTAGGAATAGTGACTAATGCGTGGGTACATTTCTTTTAATTTTGTGGATTGCCTAAACTATGCATTCTGAAACAAATATGAAGACACACACACACACACACACACACACACACACACATGACTCACCCATTCCTGAGGTATTGCACTGTGGCAAAGAAAAATTATGATGCACATGATAATTGGAGAAGGTGAAGTCATGCACAAGCAAACCAACAGGAAAGTGTCTTTCTCATCATTACATATTTATCTGCCTGTTAATGGCGTCTCCAGTGGCAACGTAGCCACCCCCCACCCCCCCCAATCCTGCCTCTGTCCCCACGAGGGCCAGTCCTCATTAAGAATCAACTAAATTTTTTATGTTCTATAATTCTTTCATACTTCTTCACCATAATTTGCCTTGATTTGTGTTTAAAGGGGTAAAAGACACATTTTCTTACTGCAGTGAACTCACAGACCCGTCCCAGCTTGGAATTAGAAAAGAAGGAAGTAATGGAGATGAATATTGAAAAAAGAAAGGCGGGCAGGGAAAAATGGTCCTGTGTCCAAATGTGACTTCTGTGGTTGAGAAGACGTTGTTTAAGAACTGAGTAGGTGAATGAATTGGATGGTGGAGGAAATCGGAGGTTGGCTTTATAGCTAAAGCAGGGTTTTGAAATGGAGTCACTCCTCTGGCTTGGCAGAAAAGCTCTTCATTAGCGTCCACCATTAGAGCACAAGAACAGGCATCTTAGACTCTTTACTCTGAATGGGTTGCTGGAGGAAAACATCTGATAGGATGCCAAAACAATGATATGTAAATGCTCAACGTCATCATTTAATGTTTGTGTTGTGCATTTTATAGTGTACTGTATATATGTCTTTGGAACACACCTAAATTGTTCCCAGAATTTCATAAAATAATATACACAATAAGCAAACATATACAGGATGAATGAGTTTGTGAATGTGTGTGTGGTCTCTTAAGCTAA
Organism: Puntigrus tetrazona; assembly: GCF_018831695.1. Lineage (NCBI taxonomy): Eukaryota > Metazoa > Chordata > Actinopteri > Cypriniformes > Cyprinidae > Puntigrus > Puntigrus tetrazona. The sequence goes on along the minus strand of NC_056707.1, from coordinate 15,840,528 downwards.
GCTAACGGGTATTTTGCACTGTTATGCCGTGTGGTCAATCTAATTATTCACCATCTTCAAACTTCTTTGACATTTCTTTTTCTCGTCCTTTTTTGTGGCCTCTGTTTGTTTCTCTGAGACATGGAAAGTAATACATTATGGAGAAACAGAGAAGAAAAAGAACAAACCTACACACTTCCTGTAAAGCACCAGCCCAAAACAGCCCCCACAAGTGAAATCGGAGCAATTTCATGGTCTGGCCTGCCCTCAATATTATTTAAAAAATACCCTGTTATTATTTAGGGAATAGAGAGAGCAGGAGAGAGACAGAGAGAGAGAGGCGCATGACTATTATCTTTATGTAGGTCCTTTAATTTTAATGCACCGCAGATTTATAGCTTAGCATTCCAGTGTGGAGGCACTGGGCACCCCACCCTGGTCATAAACTCAGCAGGACAGCGCCACAGAGTTCGATAGCTCAGCTGTGACACACTGCACCTTCTCTTGTATCAGAGCTAACCAGATCTGTCTTTTTACCTCTCACTAAATATCTGCTATTTACTCCTAATCCTATTTTATCACTGTTTTATACTCTGTCCCCCCTAATCCCCCTTCTCTGTTTTGGCGCCCACACTAGAAATGGAAGATTTATTGAGAAACATATGGAGGGTATGGGAACCTCTATAAAAAACAATAGTGTAGCTCTTTTAGTCTACTAACTTGGAAAATGCTAATGATTGTTTGTACAAGACAATAGCATATGCAAACAATCTTACAACTCAAAGTCAAAAGTGTCATTTCTTGCTGTCTGTGCTTTCGCTTTACTTTTACTGTTAAATTTAGCAGTGCTAACTGGGATGGAATTTATCCATGTCAAAATGATAGATGAAACCGACTTGCCACTATACTTCAAATGGTTGTTTCAAAACACATCTCTTCATAATAGATTCTTTTGATGTAATTTATTTTGGTTTTGGTGTGTATTTGTTCAGCTTCTTCCTCTGTTGAATTTCATGTGGTCTATGTGTCAGCTCAGATGTTGTTAGTCGCCTTGATGGTCTTAAAACATGATGCAATGACAAGATATTTAATCTTGTGGAATTATGTGTACAGTATACATAGTTAAACAATCATAGCCCAGTCTGGTTGGATTTTTACCAGAGTTGATCACATACTAAAGCGTGCAGAGGACATTAACTCCAAGAGACATTCATTAAAAGGACACTTTGAACTTTTAAGCAGTTTTTCAATTATTCCATACTGCTGACGCTTGTTTATAATTTTAGGTAAGAGATCACTCTGGACCAACTATTAACTCTTAAACTTTCCCAGCAGGCACTTCACAGACAACCCATGCAGCCACTAAAGGACCACTCTCCCATCCGAGAAGAACCTGTTCCCAGTTCTGGAGCCGAAGATAACCCCCAGGCTATTGCTGGTTCAGGCAACAGTGGAGGAGTTGGCAACGTCACAAAAAAACCTCGCTCCCGCACCAAGATCTCTCTGGAGGCTCTAGGCATCTTACAGAGCTTCATTCAAGATGTGGGCCTCTACCCTGACCAGGAAGCAATCCACACCCTTTCAGCTCAACTAGATCTGCCCAAACACACCATTGTTAAGTTCTTCCAGAACCAGCGTTATCACGTGAAGCATCATGGCCGACTGAAAGAGCTAGGATCTGAGGGAGGCGGTGTCGACGTAGCCGAATATCGTGATGAGGAGCTGCTCTCCAGTTCGGAGGATGCGGAATCCAGTGAAGATGGCCACGAGGAGATCTACAGTGGGCATGAAAGCGCACCAGCTGGAGCAGTCAACTCAATCTCAACTCCAGCTGTTTCTTCAGGCCAGGATGAGAATAAAGACAAAGGCCTGCCTCTGGGATCAGCCAGACCCAGCTCCCTGCCCCCTTGTGGTTCATCTCCAAGTCCTCGAGATCAAGCAGAATATCAGAGATAAAACAGTCTCAACAAAGACTATACTGTCAGTGGGGAAAGGCAAGGAGTGAGCACTTATAACTATTCTGTAGTGGAGGAGAGACAGCTTAGAAACTTACTGACAAAGACACAGTGTCCTCTGAGGACCTGTAGAAGGCAAACCAAACTAGACAAGATCTGCATTTTGATTAAGGTGATATGGTGTAGAAAGATGAGTTGTGATCTACTCCCGGCCTCATACCTCACAAGTTACTTACAGGGATAGCATGGTAAGGAAGCAGTCCCTATGGCGTGCTACAAAGGAGGGAATTTGGTTGGCTGGGAAGCATTCATTTTCTAGATGTAACTCATCAATTTTAGGCAAGATAGCTGCCACAACCCCAACATGTCACAAGCATTCAAATGTGCATGCTAAGAATGTCAAGAAGGCCAGTCTTTCACTAAGTGTTTCATTTCTAATCTGAGAGCAGGGGGTCTCTCTCAAAATACCACTATCCATGCCCCCTCTTTATCTCTGCAGGGCTAAAATGGCAGGGACAGTGCTTTAGATGAGCCAATGATCTCCTATGGGACACCAACAACTTCACTCCTGTCCAATCAGGGAGCCTAGTGGGCGGCTGTAGCTGTCCTCATCTTCCCCTCCATGATGGGGCATTCTGGTGGTCGCCAACTGAGGGCTGTGCTTGACTGCTAAAGCGGTTGGTTGGGTTGGAGGTACAGATGAGATCTTGGGTGTACACATAAGCCCAGCCCAGGAACCCTACTATAAACACATGTGGTGTGCTGAAAGGTCCACAGTTAGCCCAGTGGCGCTTTTGAAGACCACGCCATCCTTCCCACAACCAGCCACAAGCGTCATTCCAAGCAGTCCCACATGGTTCAAGAAATCACTCTTTTACCCCCACCACCCATGCACACCCAATACAGACTGTGCACAACATCCCAATCCATCAGTCCTGTCCAGTGATTGAAGGTTTGCTTTATACAGATATGTTTAGATTGTAGGTTTCATTGCAGGTTTGCTCTCTCTACACTTAAAAGACAGTGAGAATAAAACATAATTGGCGGGAGGACTGACTGCTATGGACAGAAGGACACTGGTGAGGGTGCAGTCTAATTGCATCTGCCTCTGGCCTAGTGGAGAAGAGCAAAGCATTTCCAGCAACTGCGCTTGCGTGGAAGTGCGGTAGTTCTTCTCTCTTCCGTCACCTCCCACAGCTTTCTCTTTTACTGACTGATGCCCACAATGTCCTGATTTGACCACACTCACCCACACCCAACTCCACAGCACTATTTATTGCTATCTTCACCCTCAATTATTATTGTTGTTATTGTTATTATTGTTATTATGGTTGTTCTTGCTGTTATTTTTAGTTCTATTTTCATGGTCTAATATCAGCTTTTGGCTTGCAGCAGATGTTTTGGTAATGAGAGACGTTGTGAAAGAAAGAAACACTGCCAAAACAGAGAGGAACGAATTGGAAGCAGTTACTGAAGTTACTGAGTCAATCATGTGATATGTACTGCCAATTCTATCAGCATTATGTACTTTTCCAAAGAGAACAGCACTTGGCAGATGAGGTGTTGAATATTAAAACAATAGAAATAAGAGGAATCATTGGAATTTATATGATCTTTTTGTGTATACGATGACAATCCTTCTTTTGAGCCAATCAGAACTCAGCAAGCATGGACTCTGCATTCTGATTGAAACTTTGATCAGCATAACTTGAGGCAACATGGCCACCTGTTGCAAATCATCCATGACACCGTGGCAACACTTGGATCCAGGGTTCTGATTTGTTTTTGAGAATCAGCTGCTACTTGCTCTTTCACAGATAATAGACAAAATGTTGTTAACCTTATGCTAACCCTTAAACTATTTTTGTTTCAAACGAGTGATAATTGTGGTCTATGTCCATGTTTTGTCTACTAAAAATGGAAAAATGTTTTATTTAGAATCTTTAATGTGCAAAATGCTGATGTGGTTCTTGCAATTCCTTTGAGCATCCTGAATCTTTCACATAGGCACAGTGTCCACACCTGCACATGCCTATGACTAATCCATTCCAACAGAACATTGATTTAAAACGGGGATACACATATATTTTTCTCAGAAGGTATAGAAGATGGCATTCCAATTACAAGGTATACAACCTTGAGAAGTTGTTCTCTAGTAAATCAATCATTTGTACCTGGTTATGGTTTCTCTGTGACCACACTACATTTCCAACAAATATTCAATAAAGACCAGCCAAAGCATCAAGAACTAGAGCTCTCTAATAAGATGTGCAGGTGGCAAAATAGCCTGTTGTGCTTTACACCTACTAACTGTTGACAACTTTAGACTATGATGTGCTTCTCTGCTGTTCACCTCTCTAGAGAGATTAAATTCTTCTGAACCATTTTCTGTCCAATTCAGCCATCTGCATCATCATCTGCTCATTTCAATTTCACTCTCTGTTTGCTTGATTGCTTGCTGTCCTGCATTTACCCAAATCTGAACTTTATGGTCAATCATAGGTGATTATACAGACCTGACGCACCTCCCTGTCTTTCATCGTTGCTCCCCTAAAATCTTAAATTACTGTAAACAGCCTGAGAATCTGTGATTATGTGATTTTTCTCCATGATAACTGGCAACAGTCTACAGTCTTTTAGGTTATTCCACCCTCTTGCTACTCATTTAAGGTTAGTTACATTTACCCATCATCTTTAAATGTTAGAAATTGCATTTGATAATGGGAAAGAGCTGCTGAATGACGAGATACACTATAAAATCCTGGATACCTGCAGGCTTTGCAAAAGGTCTTTAATAACATGGTAGTGATTGCCTCCTTGATCTACACCTTACTTAAACCTGTCAATCATCTGCCCATTTTGGAGGCCTGCACCGCCTCTTTCGTTAAACTCTAAGCATCTTCTCCAAATCCCGCCACCCCGCCGAGTTTAGATCAGCTGGAGACAAGCACTTCTGATGAGTCCGTCCCTATACACCTCCCAAATTACCCTCATAAATGATGCAAGCATGTGCACGCATGTGTCTGTGTGTCCTAGACTGGTGTTTAACCTACCATGGGGGTGGCTTACCACTCAGCGGGAGCGAACAACCACGCGCTTCTTCTCTTCCATCACCTCCTCCTCTCCGTCTTTGTCAGAGTTAGTGGCGAGAGTGACGTCGAGGAGAAAACAAAGAAGATTCCAAGAGTCCCTGATGAGCACTAGGTCAAGGTCACTGCCCAATTATCCATGTCTTTCATTTTCATTCTGTCTTTTCAGTTCTCTCTACTATCCTCTCTGTTCCCTCATTTTCTCGTTCACCAGGCGGGAAAGTAATCGTTGTCATCCCATGCTGTGGTGTCGAGGTTAAGTGGAGGTGATCATGTCTCCTTGTGGAAAGGCTAGTTCCTTGAGAAGCAGCAGACTCCTGGAGAGGCATGTCTGAGAAGTGCTGCGGTTAAGACAAAGGCTTAGTTTGACTCATTTGTTTGGTATCTGGTCGTCTACAAAGCCACTATCACTTTAGGTTGACTTTCAGTGTTTTGAATGGAAAAACTGAAGGCCACTTTCTTGTACGTACACACACTATTTAGAGGATTTTGATTAGGACGACCTGAAGTGTTTATAATTTATCGCTTTAATATGAAATTTACAGGTACACAAGAATGTCCCAAACAAAATAAAACAAAAAGTAAAGGATCATAATCATTTTCAATACCCCATAAATTTCTGAGAAAAGATGTTCTTGCTCGTCTTGCTAATGCTTTTGTTTTTCATACAGTGCCTCTGAACTAAGCACAATGCTCCAGTTCTTGCTTTGGAGATGACAAAATTAGATGATCTCATAATTTTCATCAGTTTTCATCATTTTTGTACTCATAAACGCCTACAATGTGAATCAGGATTGCCACTCCTGAATTGGTACTTTCCTTGTCAATCGAATGCATTGTCATTATCACTAAGTGATAATTAACTTATGTGCATCATTTGGCTTCTTTGTTTGTATGACAATGTTTTGTTTTTTGATTTTGTTTTTCAAATGCTGTTGTTTAAATAAAGTGCATTCAAGGAAATGGACCTATTGCGTGTGGGTTTGTTCTACCTGCAGACTGTTGACTAAACTGGGTGGTCTGCAAGTCAAATCACTTTATCCTTAGTCCACATTACGGTCACAGAAGTTAAAAGAAAGCAGTGACTAATGCACAATGCTATGTTGTATTGAGCAGAGGGATTAGAAGTGGAGACAAATGAGTGGAAAGAAACAAAATACAGTTTCACTTGTACATTAAAGTAATCAAACAAACCATAATAGGAAAAAATGTTACTGGAAATGACAACGTAGCATTTCATGCTTATCCATTTAGGAGAATTTGAATAAATAAATCACTTGATACTGCAATCTGGTGAGTAATGAAAAATATTCAAGCATATTGCTCCGATGTCTATCTGGAGTGTCTCTATAAATCAGACTTGCATAAGTAAATTCTTTCGAATCGGACATTATTCAAAATATCCATTTTGTCCCAACTGAAAACAAACCTGACTTTCATTTCGACACAATAAACAAGAACTACACTGAGGAAAAGTTTCCTGCATCAATAATTCCACGCCTTATTGCATTTTACAACCTGATTGCTGCAGGCTTCTTTGCATTCATTCCATTGTGTGCTCTCTTGGGCCTATTGTGGGTTATGAAATGCACATTTGCATACAAGTGATAAACTTCCACTGCCGTTAACTCTGCTAAATTGCCTCAGCATATATGACAATTTTTGTTATCATTTATTATTCTGTGCAAAGATAAGAATTGCTTTAATTATGTGAAACCCCATCAGTCCCTTGACCGCACGTAGCCCTCGCTACTAAAGCCACTGCTGAACTCAGAGTCCTTTCTCTGGCCACCTGCCAGGCTTCCCTCCTTTCCATGTTTCCCCTTCTCTCTAGAACAGCTTGCAGTGGTGTCCTCTGGTTTTCATTCCACACCAGCCCTCCAATCTCCTAAATTGAACTTATTATTCGCTCAATTGGTTTGCTTTAACCCTTTCTCCCCCTCCAGGTCCGGGCCTGTATGTCATTAGCCAGAGGATTTTTCGGTCGCAGAGAGAGCGTCAGGAGCTGGAGGGGTGTAGCTATAAACCCATGGTCCCTGGCAGGATTTGCAGTTGCATCCGCTGGAAGAGAGTCAGTGCTCATTCTATGAGTGCAGTGGAGCCAGACCACCCAGAGAGGGATGTGTGGCCCAGTTTGTTTTCTGGCTGATGAGTTTTAGTCCCAGCTGATAGCTTTGGCGACCTGGATCTCTCTCTCTCTCTTTCTCTGCTCATTCATTCTCTGTCTCTTCCTCTCTGACGTACACTAAACTCTGTACAAACCATTTTAATGGCCGTCTGTGTGCATTCTTTATGACATATCAGTATGACATGGTTCTATAACTGCATAGATATCATCCAATGCCAAATCAAAAGAATGTAAAGTGCAGCCTTACAGGTGTAAAAGCATGCAAAAAGCATGCAAAAATAAATCCAAGCACCTCCTCTTTGAAATTATTTGCATAAACATTGGAGTCCACGAATACTTCATCCCTCAGGTCGAAAGAATGCTATAGCCATTATTAGGTTATTATGGGAATCAAGCCCTTAAAAAAAGATATTACATCATGTGCAACCCACAAATTATTATTATTATTATTATTATTATTATTATTATTATTATTATTATTATTATAATATTTGAATTTGAAAAACGCTATAAAATATGTGCACAATGAATAGTAAGATATAGTAAGACATAAAGCATACATCCCTTCTGATTGTAATATTTTTGTGATTGGTGTAAAAATTCAAGACCTGATGATTTATTGTAATGTATTATTATTGTGACAATTATATTGTACAAATATATTTACATATTTGCATTTGTCTGTGAAATTTAAAAAAAAAAGTAAGTAATAATAAAGTTATTACAATAAAAGTGTAGTAACAATTATTTTTTTTAATGTATTGATTACAATTTGTATAACCACAGTTTTACTACAATTACGATGGTTAAATTAGTAGCAAAACCAGGGTAAATTTTCATAAAGGAAAGTATGATCTTTATAAAGAACAAACACAAAAAAAGGTCAAAAAGTGGTTTGAGCAATCACTTTGCATGTTTGTCTAATGGTCTCTACCCATTTAAGAAGGTGATTATTGGATAGAATAAGCTGTGAGAGGGTCAATCTATAACTGATGAAGCCACATAGATACACAATGAAATATCTGTAACAAATGAAAAATATTAAGATGAATGTCTATGAAACCTCATCAACAGAACACTCATAAAACCTCTGATTGGAGGAATCACAGTAACTTCTTCAGTTTGACAGGTGGATTTGATAATCAGGTCAGGGCCTCTGAGTAAGTGGGCATCACTTGGGCATGAGCGAAGCACGCACCGCTGAATAAATACTGGCCCGACAAAGCACCATCTAAAATTTCTAACACTGTGCTGTCTGTTTGTAATTATCAAACCACAGAAGAAGTGCGTGTGAGGAAACTCAAGGGGCCCATGTGGCCAAGGGTTTTAAGCGGACACAATAAAAGGCATCATTGTTTCTGTGGGAAAGGTTTAGATGTCGCACTCCATGTGACGGAGAGCTGTGAGGTCGTGGCTGTATGCGGTTTCCCTATGTTGCTTTGTGTTTACATCAATGTGTCTGCGAGCAGGTCTGTGTGTGGCCTTTTTGACAAATACTTTGATTCTGTTTGTTGTATCAGCCCTCGTTAATGCTTTTTAAATGGTGCCAGGGACTCGTTTTTCCTGATTAAGTGACAAAAACATCCTGGAAAACAATGTTTTGCAACACTTTGGGATTGCATGACATCAAATACACATCTAGCCTCGGTTGGGCTCTGGAGATTTATGGACTTTTGATGTTGTTTGTCTTAGATGAGAACTGAGCGGTTAGACACAGAATGGAGAGTGATGGACAGAGAACAGATAAACTGAGATTGACAGCTCTCTGCCAGGGGAGAGGGGGCAGCTGCCAGGGCACTGCTGCTAGGGTATTAGGGCCTGATGGCACCGTGATTAGGGGCCATTAGAGGTGAGAGAGAGGGGGCGGCACAGGACGCAGGTGCATCAATGCCTGTTATTACCCAGAATTCAGCGGGGTGAAGCGCAAACACACACCTGTGGTCTCCCGTTGGCACGCTCGCTACCCACCCCCCTAATCTCACTCCCGCACATTAATACACACACTGATAAACACACTAATACCCAGAGCGCACTTTCATACAAGCGGCTTCTTCCTCTCAAAATGTTTAGCTTTTCTCTCGCATTTTGCCTCTCTAAAACTGATTTTCTGGCACATTCATAAATATGTTTTTTTCAAATGCATCGCTTTTCAAATTTATATTTATATATAGTAAATTTGTATATATATATATATATATATATATATATATATATATATATATATATATATATATATATATGTATACTGTCCTGATAACTAACTGAACTAAAATAGTTTTAATTTTCTAAAACATAAGCTAAAATAAAATACAATAAAACTGAATAAGAATAAGTTAAAGCACTAAAATGTCCAAAACCAAAAACTAAAATTAAATAAATATTACTATATATTATTGTGTAAAGCATTACATATATTATAATTTATATTGTCCTGATAACTAACTGAATTAAAATAAGTTGAATCGCTACAATTTCCCAAGCTAAAAATAAAATAAAAATAAAATATAATAAAACTGAATAAAAAAAGTTGAAGCACTAAAAGGTTTAATTAAAAAAAAAAAAATAATTCAAATTTAACAAATACAGATTTGGAAGGAAGTTTTAACAGAAACATATATTTTTGAATATTTTTTCCTATAAGAATGGATATCAAGATGAACAAAAACATCTCTAAAGCTGGAACAAGTGTCAGCGAAGCTCAGTGGAGTTCCTGCTCATCATTTGAGTGAGAGATTGAGGATGGGAGGAAATGTGAGCTGTCATGATGATGTCTCAAGAGAGATCAGGCTAAAGCAGGGCATCTGTCACTGGCCCGTATCAGAGTGTCATACGACGACACTAATGCACCAAACAACAACATTCACATGAGCACAACCCAATCAGCTCTCATGAACAAACATTCAATTACCTCAACCGAGCATGAAAATCAAAACTGTCTCCGTTTGATTGGTGCCCCTAATTAGCTTGACAGCAAAAATAGAAATGGCTTCTGACAAACACGAGAATACTTTTATTCGGTGTTTCGCAAAGTTGCAGAGATATCGTAACTGACCTCAAAAGCAGAGACCTGATGGGATAACTACTAAGTAGGATATTAAGATTTGGTGGAGTCCACACTGGAGGGTCAGGTACAAAAAGCTATTTGTGGTAAAAATAAGAACAAGGGTTGCAGTGGGTCTGATTTGTCTGATTTAATCAGTATCCCCGTCAAGCACAATATTCAATATAAGAGGCCAAACAGCTGCTGCAATTAAAAATGTATAATGCGCCACATTTCTCTAAATCCCAGAATAACTAATCTCCTCTGTAACATGAAAAAAACATGAGAGGAAATGTAATGATTTCATCCATCAAAAACCTGAACAAACACACCAACTCACACATTAGACGGTCACATACTATCTGTGAGTTATCCTGCGCTGCCTACTTTCCACTCAGTTGTACAGGTGATGGGGTTTACGGTATTAAAAATTACTGCAAAAAAATATACAGTCATATCATTAGAGAAATTGTAATATTCTAATTAGTTTATACATTCCACATATTATATGGGGGTGACGTAAATAACTTTATCTTTAAAAAAAGACAATGGTTACACTCTATTTTAGGTTGTTGTTTTTACAGAGTAATTATACATTTAATTAATATTAACTAGATGTACTTACTATATGGGTAGTGTTAGGATTAAGGTTTGGTTTAGGGTTACTTGCATTTAATTATGCATAATTTATTGTTATTATAAAGTAAACACAGGTGCAGCAAAGACACCTTAAGATAAAGTGTTATCAAGACAAAGTAATATTAATGTTTAAAATGATCATAAACCAAGGCTGATTAGATTTAGCAAAACAAAAATAAAATTAACCACTTTTACAATGCAAAACATCAGTAAAAATACAATACAAAAAATTCACACTTTATTGTCACATTTATAACAAGTGTGCAAATAGATGATTGATTCGTCCATTCATTAAAATATTTTAAAATCCCCAGATTTCCCAAAAAGAAGGTTTTGTTAAATTGACCTATATTTCTGAGTATTTTTTTCTAATAACTATAATCCATATCTATACATTTGCTATGTAAACTATTCCAAAAAACAGAGAAGAAGAATACAGTATAGATTAATGTTTAGACCGTCACATTTCTGGTCCATGACTCTTGCACCACACCACTGTTGTATTTCACTCCAAACTACAATTCCCATAATGCATAATGACACACTCACACACCTGACTGCACTGATCACACGTTCACCTGCATTCAATTACATATGCACCTTAACGAACAGTTTCTTCCTCTGTTTCACGCCAAGTGTTATTTAGCATATATCACTCTTCTAGCAATAGCTACACCACGGAGTTGAGTAGTTTCTAGTTTCAGTTCTAGTCTAAGTCTAATAATTTTGTATTGCCTTGTTGTCTGTTTCCTGATCTTCTGCCTATACATCTTGGATTAACCCTTTGCCTGCTGTTTCGTATTATGTTTGCTCCTTGCTGAACTTTTTCTCATGTACTGGATTGTTTCTCTTTGCATCGCCCCCTGGATCACATTCATCTGCATTCGACCCCATCTGTTCACTGGACTGCCTGTTTACCGTTGTTGTTTGACCACGCCTTCTAATAAAGCTTGCAAATGGATCCACAAGTCTCAACAAGAGTGTTCAGAATTTTTTCAATTCTGTTTAGTGTCATTAGTGGCATTTCTAGATTTAGTTTTATTCTAGATTAGAGTAGTTCAACTGGAATATTGTATGTGTGAACGGCACTGATAAAGGAATGCATTTCACAGGATTTTTATAAGATGCCATCACAGCCGCCTCTCATGCCCAAAGGCGGCCAGGGCATGATGACAGGTGTGCGGAGCAGGCCTGCCCGAGGGGGTCCCGGGGTGAAGTGCCTCCACCCCATCTATAGCTGATGCTTTCTGACAGTCTTATGGAGACAGAGCTGCAAAATTTATCACAGTTCAAAACATAATAGTTTGTCACAATTTCTTCTCGACAGTTGTGTTTCAAAAATTAAAAAATAAAGAAATTAAAAATATTATTAAAAACTATAACAGTATCTTAATCATACTAAAATAACACTGTTCGGTTGAAGAAAACGTGAAAGATCAACATAGTTCACCCCGTTTAGCTTACAGTAGTTCATATCAGCACACCCCCAAACAAGCAAAGTTACAATTTATACAAAACAAAAACAAAACAATAACTCTCTCAATGGATTTCCATATGCCCCCTCTAATATCCTCCTTATGCAGTGACACATCATCCATGAATGATTGACCAACTCAGACGTGACACTGGCAAGTGCTGGACTCACTTCAGACATTAACCAGTACCAGACGTGACTGCACAACCCATCTCCCCGTCACTGATTGTCCCTTAACTGTTTACCTTATTAAAGCCTGACTGATGGCTGTCATTCTTTTATCTATCAGAGTGTTTCTTCCACTGACTGATATTGTACTTAATATGTTCCTTTGTAGCCAAAGTAAGCAGAAACTTGTAAAGATTTACTATGCAAAAATAAGTATACTGAGAACTAAAGTGTGAAAAACTAAATTTTGCATGGACACATAATTAGAGCAGTGATAGGGTTGCTTGAAATCTGTTAATGGTTACTATTAACACATTTGTGGTAGGAATATGATGAAGGGCAAAACAGAACTCGTCAAGCACAAAATCTGAGTACAGATGTAAACTTTGATCAATAATAGCGTTCCTGGTGTGAGTTTGATATTGCTTATATAACAACTCAATTAACAAGAAGTAATGTACATTTTACACATAACATTGGCATTTACGTTGTCTTTATGCTCCGTGTTTTAGAACAAAAAACTTGAATGAATGATTCACTGAAAAATTGTTTTCACTGAAAGTTTTATTACTGATTGAATTATTGTTTCAGAAACACAGTTGAGTAAAAGTTTCAGTGAGACAGTCATGAAATTATTAGTTTTGTTCATGAATGAATCTGGGTTGTTGAACTGGTAAGTAAAAATCGATGGTTGAGTAAAAATAATTAAACGATTTAATTAAGAAAGTCACTTGATTTGTTTCTGAATTGATTGATTTGTGTTTTAAACAAATCCATTGAGTGAATGATTCAATGATTCGCTCCTAAAGACTCATAAAGTCACTAGTTGCCACCTACTGGTGTGACAGTGTAACTTGCGAAAAAAGTCATATTTGGATATAATATTGCTTGTTAAGCGTTTGAATAGTCTAAGACAGGCCATGCGGTCAGCTTGTCTTCATGCACAGACCCCCACAAAATAATTGAAACCTCTTTTGTATATATGTGTGCTGCACACATACACTTGTCACATTACCACACAATCCCACGCTAATGTAGCTTTACACACATTATTCAATATTCATCAGCAAGCTGTCACATAATACACTTCTTCCGCCAACTCAATCACCCCACGCTGGTTAACATCTGACAGAGCAGACCAACCCCAAGAGCCCGCCATGTCTCCGATCTCCCCCTCCCGCTAACCCAGCCACTGTGGAATGGAGGTTTTTTGGAGGGGCTCTATGTATAGCTGTCTCAAACATCGCCCGTGAGGCCACATTCTGTGGACACTTGTGGCGGATGGTGCCGTTTACAATCTGTGGGCTCCAGTGATTGTTGGTCAGGAACGTCTGCGTAAAAAATAGGAAATAATGATGGGCTTGGTGCTTATTGTGCCTCTTCATGGTATTAAAGGTCAGCACTGAATGCCGAGCAAAAGACACAGAGCTCGTAAACAGGGCTCAGAATAGCCAGAGTCCAGTAAGCAGAGAGAAGGGCGGCCCTCCCTGATACAAAGCTCTATTAAAAAAAGAGGGGTGAAAATGTAAGTTTGCACGGATGTTGTTTAAGTCACTTTTACTTTTACATTATTTTAATAAGTACTCAATAAGTTACTGTTTTAAATTTTTAAGTTCCCATGAAATTACAACTGCATGTAACAATAACCAAATTAAACATTTATTTATGTCAGATTAATGGAGCAAACTGCAAACTGCTCATTTTGTGTGCATACTTTTCAAGAGTTTGGTATAATGAACTTTCTTTGAGTGATGCACAAAGAACCTGTTTTCTTAAAATCATCACATCACATTTGCACAAAACTATTTGATATGCAACACACAGAACTCAATTTTTTTTCCGTGAAACATGAAAAATCAGTCATTGATCATATTCAGTAGATGAACAAATTCAGCACATCAAAATAAAGTAACTGAGACTACAAAAGAAACAATTGCAAATAAAGCTGTCAAATATTATTCAGACAAAGAAACCACATAAATGACCTATGCCCCAATGCATACTGGGAAGATAGTGAAAGGGACTTAACCACAAAAACATCAGTATATGCCTATTTGGGAAAGAAAAAAATCCAGTTAACTTGATGTACTTGTTTATTTGACTGAAACATGTTGAGAGCTTTGGTAACAATTTACAATAAGGCTCACAAGTTGACATTAACTAACAACATTAGTTAAGATGAACTAAGAATGAACAATACTTCTACAGCATTTATTAATCCCAGTTAATGCGGATTGCAGCATTCGTTAATGTATTATTAAAATTGTGTTTATTAACATTAGTTAATGCACTATGAGCTATCATGAATAAACAATGAACAACATTATTTTTATTAACTAACATCAACAAAAATGTATAAATACAGTAATAAACATACTTTTCATTGTTTGTTCAGGTTAGTTATTACGTCAACTACAAATAGTACCTTATTGTAAAGTGTTACCAAGTTTTTAATAACAGAAAATTATTCATAACAGAAAAGCTGTATTGAAGTGCCTAAAAGTCAGCATAGGAATAAATAATAAAAAATAAAACACTGCACAATTCTAATAAAAAAATTAGATCAGCAAACAACGCAAGCATCATGAGGTATGTAAATACATAACGCATTATATTATAGGCCAGTCTCAAAATGCAATGCTCAGTCTATCAAACTAATAAAATATGCATATGGGGTCATACTCTTTCTGTCTGTGCATCAAGAGCTTTTTTTGAGAAAAGAAAACAGAACACATTTGTGAATCAATATGTAACATTCTCACACCAGTCTCACACTCCCCTTAAGTAGTGATTAATGAGTTCCCAGACTGCTATGTATGAGAAACACGGCTGATTTCTGACCCCTCAGTAGTTAATGGCTAAATGTCAGTCATTAAGACGGTCAGTGCAGTTGGTATTAACTTTCCACTTTCCTACATAAAGATGCCCAAAGAAATCACAGAGATCCTACATCATGGAAAAAAATGATAACCTGACAAGAGCCACCTTACTCACAGTCCATTCATTTATTCATATTCATACTACGATTCACTGTGAGATATTTCGAATTGTCCACTTTTTAAAGTCTTGCGTACACGCAGTGTGTGTGTGGTCGTGCGTGTGGGCATTGTCTTTGCATTACCCCGTGTGGGCGGCTGTATTAGCTCACCTGTGCAGCACAATGCCTCATGTCTCCGCGGTCACACTCAATTAGTCGCCACTGAGCGCGTGCAGGGCTGCCTCTCTTGTTTGCCGCCATTGGCTGATGGCCCCGGTGATAGCATTGAGCTGCTGTCTCCTCTCCAGCCCCAGCATGCAGCGTTCTGTCTGCAGATGGCTGCGATGATAGCATTCACAGCTGCACCGGGACACTTTCATCTGCTGCACATCTCCCGGCCCGATGCCAGGCACAAGCACGTAAGGGCACAAACTGTATCCGGCCACCCACCGCCTTACTATGGCCTGTCCAAAGCAGAGGTCACACAGGTTAGGGTTGCAAAAAAACAGTCATAATGTAAACAGGGCTAACTGAGGCTAATCAACAGAATTGTGACAGGAAACAATCCTCTTCTAATCCGCTGTCCAGGATCATGATTTGCCTGCAGTATTTAGGCCTCATCCAAAGTTTAGAAAGCTATCATTTATCCACTGTGAAATTTAAATCGCTTTTTGGATATTTTAAGTCTGACCATAACTAAATTTTACCATATTTTTAACTTGATACGTAATCAGAGCTATTGTTAAGAGACAAGGCCGAAAGAGTGTTTTTCCCCATGTTATGGAATTAAATGCAAATATTTACTCTCATATGTTATTCAACTTAACAGCTTATAATGTGAAATACAATATTATATTAAATTGTCTATATAATTATTGTTGGCACTGAAACCTAGTCAGCATTAGATACAGTAAATTGGGTCGTAATGCTCATTTTGGAAACACAGGTTTAAATCCAGGTTGCAATTTTTATTCCTTTT
Organism: Puntigrus tetrazona; assembly: GCF_018831695.1. Lineage (NCBI taxonomy): Eukaryota > Metazoa > Chordata > Actinopteri > Cypriniformes > Cyprinidae > Puntigrus > Puntigrus tetrazona. Next base: position 15,824,100 of record NC_056707.1, on the reverse strand, counting down.
ACTTGTACACTGAATAAACATAGTTTTGGATTCACTCTGAATCAATTTTAAATACAAAAAAGTTTATATAATATATCGTACATAATCAGCAAGAAACAGCATGCAACACGTAGTATTAAAAGAGACAGAAACACTGAAATAGTAATACATACTCCAATAATCAATGCTTTATTTACAACTTATACAAAAACGTTACAGTGTAGTATATAGGCCAGAAAAGTAACTTGCACTATCAACAGTTCAGGGTAATGATTCTTCTCACTTGTAGATCAAGTGTGTGTGTTAATGATGAATCTGACTCCACACTTGAGTGGCACTGGATGGCTTTTAAGGGCAACGACCTTGTCCCTAATAGATGACCACTCAAACAGTCATCACTCACCCAACACACATCATTATCTGTGAATGAATCATTGGTTTATTCATTAAGGACACTTTCGCCAGAAAAGAGGTGACAAATTCAGTCAAAGGTCATCACTGTCTCTCACAACTGACTTCTGTTCTGCATCATCTGGTGAAGTTGACACCTTACACTTCTTCACATCGTGGTGCGGCATATTAGACAAATATATACTACTCTATAACCAACAAGACTTTTAACTACACAGAAATTATAGGGATGCTTAGTATTGGGGGTAAATAATTGTAACAGTAGCATATATATGTTTATGTTAATTGACTTAAACATATTATGGAAACAGACAGTGCAAGTTCAAGCAAAGATTACATTTGTGTTGTACCTTTTTAGCAAGTTTTCCTTTCACCATCAATCTGCTCGCAAGCTGAATTCTCCAGTTTTCTCTAAACCTGTTTTAGAATAACACGTTACAAACTGAAAATGTTTCACTAATATTCTAATACTAGATAGAAAAAAAATACAGTATGAACTCCACACAAAGCAAATATTTTCCACAGAATATTTCAATCATTTATTTTGGATTTAGTACAAAAGCAAATAGAAGTTAATCATTCAATTTTGTAAACACAGTGTCTTTAGAAAATATATTTATTTGCCATATATTGCATATGCATTGCATACTTAGTTAAAAAAATTGTTATATTATATAGTGTATACAATACAGATTGTGTCAATAGTGTTAAACAGTTTCAAAATCCACTTGGCTCAAAATCAGAGCACACTTAAGGTCCCAGAACCAGTTCTTCAAAATGTTTCAGGCAAAGCATTCAAATGACAGAACTGTTCAAACAGCTGATAAATTCTTATCAGCACTTTACTGGAGGTGCTTATCTGAATGGCTCTTTTAGTCCCTTGGGTCTGTGATGCCCACCCTCCAGGGCCACATCCTCACTCCACTGCCTCCCCAGAGCCCCTCTTGCGTTGTCCAAATCTGTAATTGTGGTCTAATGGCAGTGTTTGAAGCTGATCTAGCACATAAACAGGCGAAGGAAGTCTTTAGAGCCTTAATCACTCAGTCCCTCCCTCTCTCTTTCTCCTCTCTCTCTCTCTCTCTCTCTCTCTCTCTCTTACGTCTCCCCTCCTCCTCCTCCTTCTCTCTCTCTCTCTCCCCTTCTCTGGTTCAGCCGATCAGGCCCCTGCTTCCCAGACAACTGCAAACAATTAGGCAAATTAGTGGCTCCGCCATCACCATCAAGAGGCCTGCTTGTTTATATCTTAATTGAAGCGAATGTCAAAACAGTCAAGGTTTGAAAGAAACAAGATGCGTCCATGAGATGAAATTCAAACTGCCAGCCAGCCCAAATATTAAGAGTGTTTGTTTAATAGCGTGCGACCAACTGGGAAAAAGAAGGATATAAGCGAAAAAAGAGAGGCAAAGAGAGGGGGGGGGTAGATATAAAGAATACATATGGGGAAAATACATGCCGACATTTTCCACAACTGTATATAAGATTTCTTTTATCTGTTTAACCCCTCTGCCCTCTATTTTCTGTGTGTGGGTGCATTCGTTCTCTGTCTGAGGGCACGGGGAATTTTTTCAGACCTCGGATCTGTACTGATGCACACAGTCATTGTAAAAGCTTTTTGCTAAATAGAGAGAAAAAAATATGCACTATTCATCGGGCTTGTCCCCTCCCCCCTCCTCCTGTACAATACATAAATAAACAGGAATGACCTGATTGAGATGTAAAAGGCAGGGACTCGGCTCTGGGAGCCATTCGTTAGAATGATGCATTAACCATAGTGTTCTCAGCAGGGCCAATGGCACTATGCACACTAAACAGGGATCGCTTAAACTAATAGGCCTTTCTCATTACTACATACTCATTTTGGAGTAACGAAAGCGCTTGAGCTGTTTCTTGTTTATTTGTGGATTGTTGTGCTCATAAGTGACTTTGCCACTTACTAGTGATGTGCCGTAAGCAGCACCTTTGCAGCTGCACACGGCCTCCTCAACTGTAGGACGTCTCTGTGAGTAACTCAATACAGCACTTTCCTCATATACGTGACACACATGCAATGGCACAATTCAGAGTCACTGTAAACACAACTAAAAATGGCAAAAATTATAAGCAGATGTGATAGTAAAAACAAGTGCCTTTAACATTGAGCTACTTTAGACTGACATGTTGTAGCAATGCTGATAGAATAATATTATAATAACAACATGTATCTGTTTGTGTATACAGGAAAGCAGGAATAAAACTCAAAATCTTCTATACTATATACTGTACTTCTATTACTATACATAAACATTATATATATATATATATATATATATATATATATATATATATATATATATATATATATATATATTCAATTTATTCTGCTGAGACATTGCTGTTTAATCTTTAGGCCATCACTCAGTATTCTTTCCAATATGTCGATTTTATTATTATAAATAATGTGTTTAATACATTCCAGGAATCTGTCATAAACAAAAAGTTTAAAAGAACAGCATTCATTTAAAATGTGTTTGATTATTTTTGATTTGAGACCATATAAAGGTACTGTCACGTTTAAACAGCTTAATTACATTTTTATTATTTTCATCATTAGATATTATATATTTTATTATTTCTAATTATTTAAATAATAAAAATTTGATCTGTGGTCCAAATTTTTAAAGTGTTAATTTATATTGCTGGCCAGTAGCTTGAGATCCCTTCAATAACAAGAACAAGCTAACAAACAAAAACAAAACAAAAAAGAAAAACAAGACAAAAACTGCTTAAGTTTTACGCTTGCCTTTCATAAAAAACACAGCCTTGGAGGCAATATAATCCAGATCCTACTGGCAATACTGATTGTTGTGTTCAGTAGGTAGATGGATGTTTATGGAGCAGGTGAGCTCAGAAGTTTGGCTCCAGCATTAGGGGCCCAGACAGACATATAGACTCTACCTATCAGGCACCGGTCTGCACAGAGCCCACGAGTATCAGCGCTCTAATTGGATCAGTGGCACGAATGTGATTACCGCTGGCGTATTTATTTACATAATAATTATTATTGCCAGCCCTGTGGTGCCAGAGGATGTGGAGGGGGGAGGGCCAGAAATACGGCTGATCTGTGTGTGTGTGTGTGAGCGAGAGGTCGTCGTACGTGCCTCCCCCTTCAGTGCAGAGCTGATATGATGGCATTATTCTATTAGTGCTCCAGTGTGAAGTTTGAAATGAGCTCTGATTGGATTAGTTAACGGCGAGGACTAGATAGTGCGGAATGAGGTTAGCGGCAGCGCACGCTCCGGCGGCCGCAATTAGGAGTCCGTCCAGGGAGAACATTTGGAAGTGTGCCAACACGCAATGACTCCTCCTACCGCAAATACAAATATTAGATTAAAGTCGAATGTATTTAAAGCGTGTTATTTACTATTGTTATTTATTGCTTATCTGTTCCAGTCAGTGCATACCAACATATCCATCCATCCGTTCACTTTCCTTGCCAGCTGTCTGTATATCAGTCGATTGATCAGTCCATCCCTCGTTCTGTCGTGAAGCGTCATTGTTTGCTAACTCAGTTCTGTTGAGTGTAGTTAAAGAGTTTAGTAAGCGTGTAATGGTGTTTAATCACAGTGTTCCTCAAACAGCCCATTACAGCAGTGTTGAGTGGCAGCATTACATGGCGCCTGCGGGGTCTGAACAAACCACCTTTTGTTAATAAGGCTCCATTAATCAGAGCCATTACAGAAGCCACTGGACCACAGGGCCATGCCGTGCATGATAAATATCCTCCAAACAGAAACAATTTACCCACCCCGTCTAAACAAACCTCTATTGTGTGTGTGCGCAACAATACATGTGGCAATTGTTCCCGTGTTGTCCCATGATTTGTTTCTCCCTATGAATATACTAATTACATTACCCTTAAAAACACACCGACACACACAGACCGTTTATGTGTCTGTGAGGCAGAACAATGCTTGGTTGGCATGTGTGCGTGTGTGTTTGTGCATGTGTGAACAGTGATCGGCACAGGGCGGAACAGGAACCACGCACTCTGGCTAAAGTGACCCTAAGGAGCAGTTGAGGTTGAATGTTGGAGGGCTGCCTGTGGGCCGACGTGTCTGCAGACGCGGCCGTGTCTCATTCAGTGCCGAGCGTGTGCTGTTCTCTGTCATTACCACAACTCCTCCAGGACCAAACACTGTCCACCCAAACCAGGGCTAATAGATTATGTGAAAAATGCAGCCTGCCCTTAATGGTTTGGTCCCCGTATTCATGTAAATCTGCATTTTTGACAAATAGATTAATTGATTTACGATGCAGATTGTATTATGTAGATTTTTATTTATTTTTTTACTTTTTACACTTTACAAGGTTCAAATTCGTTAACCTAATGTAGATTAATGTTTAATATTTTAAATATATATATATACATTTATATTATTTATAGCATTTAAATAGTACAAATTAGCTAGTTAATGTATCATAAACAAACAGGAATTAACAATGAAGAACAATAGGCCTATATTAATAAAAAGACAGCTTAGATTAATAAATGCTGTAATTATTCCTTAATAACTAAGGCATTAACTAAACTTAACAATTACCCTAACATTAATGCAATGTGTTACCATCAAATGTTTAAATAATATTATAGAAAATATAGAAAGACTTTTTCAACTTGAGCTGTGATTTTTAGTTTTAACATTAATATAGACTAGTAAAACAGTGACTCTGATTTAAATAACCATCTACTGTATTACTCTGTGATATATAATAATAATAATAATAATATGTAATTCTATATTTAAATGACTGAAGTTTCAGAACAGACATTGTTTGTATTTATTTCACTTTCAAAAGATTTCAATTGAAAGATCAGCTGCTGAATAATTATACAGCCTTGTCTTTCAGCGAAACCAACAGCTACTTATCTGAACTAAAAAAAATCATTTTGGAGCTATTCAAAGCACATAAACATATTTTAAATGTTCTATAATTAATGGTCAGTGTGGTCTGGAAAAAACAGACATTTCTGGAGCATTTAAAAGATTGGTTAAGTTTTTGACCGTTGTGTTAACATACATAATGCACATTTAAGTTTCAAGTATGATCTAAAACATTTTTCCTCTGCTCAAGATGGCTTTGTCCTCCCGCTCATCCCTGTTGCCTTGTTTTTGTCCTTCTTGCTGTGATGGAGAATCATTTGTTGTGTCAGCTCCGCTTTTCCTCTATTCCTTTTCCTCATTAGTGACATTCTGTTCATTTTGGTATCCCACATTCTCGACCACCATCCCTTTTCCTCCTTCTCCTGCCTTTCCCCCCATCTTTCTGCAGAGTGTCTAATTCCAGAGCTGGGATCTTCACAACAGATAACAGCGCTAATTTCATTAATTATAAACCAATATGTTACTGGAAGCCTCCGGAGACTCCTGGCCAACACTGGCATCTGGTCCGCAGTGCGGGGGTGGGGGGTGGTGGGGGGACTGAAGAGGTTAGACAAGAGAGTAGACAAGGAGTGAGAAAAGAAAGAGAAAGATAGAGGGATTACAGAGGGCTGTCCTTGTCATTAGTGGATGAGAGAGGCCGACTATGAGATCACGTCCCCATTCTTTGTCTAGAGTGGCGTATGGTTGATATTACTGTCTGTCACCATGAAGCCATAAAAACAACTCAGAACAGCTCATTGTCTGAGAGTATCCACAGATTCAAGATTCAAACCAATAAACGGTTGTGAAGGCACTTTTTTTTTAAAACCCATTACCGAAAACCAACCTGGTCTCATAAAAATATTTACCTTTGTGCAAAACTGGTTTTATGTACCTTACGGTGCTAAAACACAGGTTCAATATGTGAACCCTGGCATATTTTTATTACGTTGATACAGGCGTTTAATCCGGAGGTTAAGAACTGAAATATCTTTGGACTATCGCTAAAAGGTAATGCCCTACACCAAATCCAACCCTAAACCTACCAACAGTGTTAACAAACGCAAAACTGATGTAAAAACACATATGTTGATGCAACCGTGCCATTTCAACTTCCTTTTACACAGTCATAACATGATATTCTTCAAGTAAGTGTGTGAAAATTATGCTTTATTAAAAAAAACTTTGTACATTCCCACTAGGCACTGGACGTCTATATAACATCAGATTGATGTTGGACATTACATCGGACAGATGTTGCAGTTTTATTAAAAATAAAAATCGTATTGACGTCAGTATTTGACGTTGACTTAACGTTGGATTTTGGTTACACAACCTAAAACTTTGTCTCGCTAAAAAGTGCACCCAGATACATTTATGCCATGAGACCAGGTAGGGTTAAACTGCACTGTCTAGACAGACTAATAGATAGATAGATAGATAGATAGATAGATAGATAGATAGATAGATAGATAGATAGATAGATAGATAGATAGATAGATAGAAAGATAGGTAGAAAGATACAGGAACGGACGTGAAGCAGCTCTTGATGAGATGTGTACACTAACAGGTGTGTCCCTCACGGTTTGCTGCCTCCTGCTGCACACAACAGCACCCAATCAGTCGCGCTTCACGTCCACACAACGACATTGTGGGAGATAAATAAATAAAGGAGCCCCTCGAGTTTTGGACATTAATAGCAATTGTGTGTGTGTAAACTGCTTCACATCGTCCTCGCCACTCACAGCTGCCCCGTAATCACTGTTGGGCCATGAACTGAGAGAGAGAGAAAGAAAGACAGCATATGGGACGGAGCCATGTCAGTTGGTGAAGTTTGAATAGCGCTGAGAAAAAATATTGAAAATCTGACAACATCTTGGGAGCAGCACATCTGGCCCACTCACCGTCAAATGATTTTCCCACCTGCTTTCAGTTAGGCAAATTATGATACAGCACAATGAGGGTGTGAGGAAAGCAGGCAAGATGGAGACTGGGAAGAGAGAAAGAAAGGGAACATCAGAGGGGGGAAAAATGTGGCCATTGATGGTGAGAACTGAGACGCTGTGACCTTGGAGGTTGAAGATGATGACATGACTTGATGGCCACACCAAGCCACTAACAAGCAGTCTGTACAGAGCAAGCGCCAGAGTGACTATAATCTGTATTTCCAACATTCATTAACTACCTCTCAATCTACCACCATCTTGCCAGGAGCAGGGATAATTGTAAAGCTCAATAAATGTAACATTGGTATTAACTTAATTCACAATGAAATCACAGTGACACAGTTTTAAGGCCATAATTTGACTTGAAGTAGATCGAGTCATAGATCATTTTAAACTGCACATTTCTTACAAATAAAAAAGTGCATTATTTTGGCAGCATAAATGTAACAGCTGTCTTTAGGCAAGCAACTATGACAACACCATCATGTGCCTTAAGTGTTATTATTAAAATATGGATGAGAAACTATTTTAGTGTAAGATTTGTTTAAAGAGGATGTGTATTTTGTATCAATTAACAACATGTATTGTACACATCAAATAATTATTTGATGTGTACATATAATAAATACATATTTTTGTTATTCCGGATAGGAGCACATGCTAGTATGTAGGATAAACAAATTCTGACCTTTAATGAAATATAGGGTCTTAGAAAGGGAAGGGATCTATGCAAACCATAACAGTTTCATCACATCTGTTCTTGTTAATCATCATAAGGCAAAAATCATACTATCTCATCATAGCTATTTATATTACTTTTCATCCATTAGGACATAAATTATATTAACCTGAAACCAACTTTAAAAAAGTTTGGATCAGTAAGATTCTTTTATGCTTTTGAATAAAGTCTCTTGGTCACCAAGGTTGCATTTGTTTTATTAAAATACAGAAAAAAAGTAATGTTGTGAAATATTATTACACTGTTTTATGAATTAAAAAATGTGATTTATTCCTGTGATAAGCAGACATGAAAGGGACAAGATCCGCAAGAACCATCAGAGTTTAATAAATGTTCATTGCTTGCCGGTTCATAAACAGCAAAATGGCTACTTTGTAATGTTTAAAAAAAATCCTACTACTTTAATCAACTTTAATCCATTTGACTGAAACCAAACAACATGTCTGTTAATTTGGTTAATAGCAGAACGCCAAATTCTGTCAAGACCATTTTATTTACAAAATATTAAAGAGATTTACAATCATAAAAGAGAGCATTAAAAATGCTGAGGGAATGTCACGCAATGAACTCAAAGCTTTTAACGCTAATAAAACAGACATGCAGTTTTGTTTGTACTGCCCCTAGAGGTTCTTGAGAAAACTGCAGAGTAACCCTTTTAAATCCAAAACAGAACTTGTATGTATTTACATCAAATGAGAGAAAAGTTTATTATTTGCATCGTTCTTTCGTATTGATTGTTTATATTGTGAGTTACTTCATGCATGTGTCAGTACTATTTATGACCAGCTAAGATCAGAACCAGTTGGGTCTTACATATTTACATTTATGCATTACCTTCGTCACTATAGATTTGAGTGAGTGTATAATGCCCTGTCTCAATGACTGTAAATTATCTTTTGTAATCATAAAGACAGGACACTATTGCACATGATTTTTCACGCTTTAGTTTTTTTATTCCACTTAGAAGACACTCGTGTATATTTCTGATAATCGCGAAGGAATGCTATATTACTGCTGTAGAAACAGACCTACTAAACAAGCAAGAGTGCTGTTCTAACTGACGACCTCTGCTGATCATCTTATGAAAGGTTTTAGTTTGGCTTTGCAGGGTGATGAACCAGTAGGGATGAAACTCAAAGACAGCAGTCATGTGCCCTTTGGACTGCTGGATAATCCCTCATCATAAACATCTCCATCTAACCCACACCCACCGACACACATGCACACACACACACACAGATAGATTGCAAGATAGATACAATTTTTAAAGGGATCAATAAACAGCAGCTTATCACACCTTAACTGATAAAAATACTGATTGCTGAATAAATGCAACCTAGGCTTCATATTTGAATAAATAAAAGACATTTTAGGATAATCCCATGCAAACCACACAAAAACAAAGGGATATCATAATTTTTTGACAGATATTCACCCATGAGCTTGCTGTTTACTGTAATGAGTCAAAGGGAGTTGCGTGGAGCGGGTCTGACGTGCCGGTATAGTGTTTCATGGGACACCAGGGCTCTCTGAATATGTTTGTGTGTGCCACGCTCTCTGCTTGTTATTTGGTTATTGTGAAGGGTGTGTGTTTGTGTAATATTTACCCCTTAGATTGAATCTGTAACCTAAACATCTCACATTTTTGATGGCAACATTATGTTTTTCATCTCATGCACATAGTTCTAATGCAACATTTAAATGTGTAGACAGAAATATCTGCTCATAAAAATAGTATACACTACTGTCCGAAGTTTGAGGTCAGTAAGATATTTTAATGCTTTTAATAGAAGTCAAATAGAGTCAAAAAGATGCATTTATTTGATCAAAAATACACAAAAAAAATGTTCATTTTCAATTACTATATTTTAAAATGTAATTAATTAATGTGATGACAAAGTTAAATTTTCCGCATCCATTAATACGGTCTTTACTGTCACGTGATCCTTTGGAAATATGTTAGACTTCAAGAGACATTTTTGTAATTATGCTAATAATGCTCGGGCCCATTGATACAGTATTTTCAGGTTGTTTGATGAAAATGAAAAGAACAGCATTTTTTTAATAAAAATCTTTTGTAACATTATAAATATTGTTGCTGTCTCTTTTGATCAACTAATGCATTCTTGTTAAATTAAAATTGTTAATTTAAAGAAATAAAGAATTTTTTTTTTTCAAAGTTTCATTTTTTCAAGGTTTTTTATTTTTATTTCGTTTTTTCTTTTTTGGAAAAAAATATGTTCTTATTTTCCACTGATCAAGTATCATAGTCTGCCATATACACCAATGTAGTTAAACTACTTAACTGACTGAAAATGTAAAGGAAAAAACTTGAATTTTTCATTTTTAGTCTGATTGGTCTGATTAAATCTACCGAAGCCAACTTTTGATTATCAGTATATCCTGTCCAAGTAGACCTCTAACATAAGGTGGGCCAGACAGTTGAGGTTGTGGAAGGTTTGGTGGTTTCCAGGGTGGGCCAAGTTCATGTTTAGGTGGGCCAGGCCCTGCTGAGCCAGACCTAGTGTAGCGTGTGTCATCGTGGACAGAAGGAACAAATTGTGATGTGATGTTGAAATCTAAAACTATAAATCTAAATAATTACCAAGTATAGTAATTTTAACACAAAGAAAGTGAAATAAAAATTAAGCACTTTTAACACTAAAGTAAAATTGAAACTCACAGTTCTTAAAACTAGCCACCACTGCTTGATCATGTTAGTCTTTTTTGTGTTTATGCTTTGTTTGTGTGTCTCCGTGCAGAAATATTTTGCTGGACTCGACAGTGTTTGTAATGTAGGGCAGCAACACCCAATTATTACCCCAAGAGGAGCCTTCTATTTAGGTTTATTCTATGGCTGCTAAATTTATCCAGGCATGCCTTGATGCCGGCTGAGCCAAAAGCCTGACTTTACAGTTCAAAGATCCTGCACCCTTACACATTCCTCTCTGCCCATAATGGAGGACTTCAGCTTGCCAAAGGATGCACTGACTCCAACAATCAGCGCGGCACAGATGACTGTACGAACTGAGCTAAAACAACTGATTTGTATCACAACAATACTGTTTGATCAGCTGCTGCTCATTTTAAATAGTTGCAGCTGAAATTGCAGATGAAAGCATTCGACTACAACTTGGGTCGTGGCAGAATGTCCGTCACTGTAAAGAACACTAGTTTGACCCAAACCAAGTTTGCTCTTTATTGTTAAATGCTTGAAAGGAAACATACGTGCTGTCAAAGCGCTTGACAAAGCGGAACCAAATAAACCCTTGTTTAGTGTTGTTGGCGGTCACCATATCCTAAATAATGCAAAACACCTTGATGAGCGAAGCTTTATCACTGGAAACAGAGGACAGGACATTAGCACACACACAGAAAAAAAGCGGAGAGAGGGATGAGTCAAGAAATTTATCATTTGGGCATAAAAAAAAATGCACTCAATCCTGGCTCATGAATAATTTGGCAACACAACACTAATTTTGCATTAGACCACCGATTCACAGCTCAGAAACACTCTCGCCAACTCTCCAGGGCTGTTTACCCATGTGTCGGTATTTTTCCCGCCTTTTTCCTAGTTAGTAATGCGTTTTCCACTGAATGCACCTCAAAGTGACCTATATATTCACCTCGAAGAGGGTTTGGTGTAAAAGCATTACTGACTGAAAAAAGGCCAAAAATACCTACGAGCATCTAAACAGCTCAGAGGCAGGGAATGGCGACGCCGCTCTGCGGGTCTCCAAGCGGCCGCACGGGGAGTCCCGCTTGCATCGGTTGGCGCGCAGACAGTACAGCTTCTTGCTGTGCCACTATTAGTGCAGCCTCCACCAGTTTAATATTTAATTGCGCTGATGGACTGCATCTGTGCTGCTCTGTGATGCAAACATTATTATACATACTAAGTGGCTTAATTGTAATTAGAGCTGAAAATTTAATTAAACCCAACAATAAAAGAGAGCGTAGCTAGTTTTTCATTCGGTTTTCCCCACTCAGTGCCTAATGGCTTGATTTAGTTAACTCTTACCCCATCCGTAGGGAATCTATATTTCTCTTTTATAGGACATGTAGTAATTTTTTATTTGTCACGTCTTTAACATGTAAGAAAATGTTTTAAAACATACTAGTTGACTTAGTTTGAGCGTGAATGGCCATGCTGAATGTATTTTAGCTCTGTGCAGGTGCTGGATGTCGTGGACCACTGGTGCAGTAATGTGTGTCAAGAATGACACTTAGTCAATGACAAACAAGTCCTCCTAAGAATTAAACAGTGAAAGATATTAAGCAAAGAAAAGGGAAATGAAAAAAAAGAGATGTCAATTAATTTACACTTAATTAATAAATAATAATATAAATAATAAACTTAAAAAAAACCAATAATATTGCACTACATTGTTTCCCAAACACTCTTATGGCAATTCATAACAGTTAAATGCAAAAAAGCAATAGTGGCAGGTACAATTTTTTTTGTTGTTGTTTTCTAGTGTTATATTTATGTATTTATTAATTAATTCATTCATTCTTTTATTTTCAGATCACAGTCATAGCAAGGTTTAAGGATTGGCCAGTATGGTAATATTTAGGGTTTGGGTTGTTTGCTTTTATATGAACTTTTGAGTCTTTTTCTTAAGATTTCACCATCCTTTACAAAGAACTACATCATAGGATTTTTTTTTATGTATTGATTTTTTGTAAAAAAGAAACAAATAAATAATTACCAATTAATACATCGATTAATTTGCATACATACATAATTTTTCCCCCTTAAAATTTTTTTTTTTTTTTGAGCTTAAGCACAACATTTTTTCAGTTTCACAGGTCTAACAAAGCAAAGTCTTTCCGAGTACACCAGGGTGAATTACTGTGTTAGAAGATGGTCTTAGTTTCCAGTAGGGCAGGACCCTACTAACTGAGCAGACGACGTATTTGCCTATTTAGTCATAAATTCAAAATGACAGCCATGCACGTGAACACCATTAGGGTTGCATTTTGCATCTTCGCAAATAAATAGACGGTCTACTCTACCAAACCCATTCCTACTTCTTTATTTACTCACAAACACTGGTGGCCTCCCCCTCCCGTCTGTTGCGCTGTATTATTTATTAGATGTTCGGCGTGTTAGCAGGGCTGCTGGTGGGCCGGGCAGTAAACAGCACGGTGTTAGGCAACATGATTTTGCACTCTGCTAGCAGACCCTGAGAGACTGATCAGGGCCAAGCAAGGCGACAAGCTGCCAAACGTCAAGTCTGTCCTTCGAAGCTGGCCTGACAGCCACAAATAAAGGCTGTTCCATTAAAAAGTGGCTGCCAAATGAGACTCAACAGCACGGATCTCTTAAGGTTAGATAAAAATGTGTCAAAGGTTGTTGCGGTATTTGGATCATTATCAGTGGTTACTTCAGTCTACCAATGGGCATTTGAGAAAGGATATGTTAGTATGTATGTGCCTCTTGCCTGCCATATGTTTGTTTCTCTCTCTGCAAGTCTGTGTCTCATCAATCAGGAAGCCTTCAGTCACTCAGCACGAGAATCAAAGTTACACATTTCAGCCCCACTAGAATAAACATGCAGCATTACACCGAGGATAAAAAGGACACATGCATGTCATTGATTATCTGTGAGACTACACTCCATTTCTTGCTGTATAAAAAAGGATTAGGCTAGAGTACTAAGAGAAAATCAGGAAAACAATGAATTTATATGGGGAGAACAAAAACACGTTCCAGATTGTCCATTGTCCAGTTGGTTACAGGTCATCAGGACTGCACAGATACAACACTAAATTCACTTGTACAGTAAAAAGCACACGAATTTAGTGTATCTCTGCAGTTCTTCAAACGATATATCTACAAACACTTTGTGGTTTTTAATATAATGCCTTATTACACATCTACTACCTTTTTTCCAAATGGAATTTAAAGCGATAGTTCACCCAAAAATTCTAATTGTCATGAATTACTCTCCTTCATGTTGTTCCAAACCCCTTGGTACACAAATTAAGGTATTTTTGATGAAATCTGAGAGCTCTCTTCAATATTCGTGATTTAACTGTAATTTAATCGTAATTTTACATACCCTTAAACAAATATAAAAATACAACAAAATTAACGACTTCAACATTTCTTCTCCTCATCCCATCTGCAGCAGTGACCAGTCATTTTGGAAAGAGCATCATAGATAATGCATGCTCGGATTTGATGAAAGTTACCTGATTTCATCTCGAAATATCTCAATTTGTGTTCTGAAGATGAACAGAGGTCTTACAGGTTTGGAATGACATGAGGCTGAGAAATTTTTCATTTTTTTGGTGATTTAAAAACATTTTGTGGCATTCTCAAAGACTTCCAGATCATTTTTCAGACAATGCCCCGTCCCCAAACTTACACCATTGGTTGAAGTAGAAGCTGACATGTCAAGTCAATTAAACAAACAATTTCCTTAAATTACTATAGATTTAAGTAAACCTACAAATGTTTAGAGAGTTGTTTATGCATATTAGCCTAAGATTAAAGAAAGTATTCTAGCTGAGAAACTTACACACAACAGCTTTAACTCTATAGCCTAGTATTGTGTATATTAAAAAGTATTGTTGTAGTGTGTTTGAGCGACTCAGCCGTCCTCTAGGCTCCCCATACATTGTTTTAATAGTTTTATGCCCCTCATAAAACATAATATTATGGCCACATGATAGTATCTCAAATTGGGTTTAAGGTCAAATAGCCAAACCCATATTTGTGTGTATTGGATACTGAAGGCCACAGGTCAATGCAGCAGAGATCCAGCAATTCAGGAAGCTGTTTCAAAAAATAAATGGATGATTAAAGTTACTTAAATACTTCCCAAATCTGTCATTATTCATTTTTCATTATGTAATCCTGGTTGAGCCAGTGTCGCAACGTGAGATTTTACTAATTCACTGAAAGACTTCCATATAGGCTTGTTTAGTGGCCCAAACACATAGATCTTCCAAATAGAAAACAAGCACAGAGACTAAATTCAAATAACATATAAAGCTGAATGATTTGGCTGGAATGTGCCATTTTGAGAGTTAGGAATGGTGGGAGAGACTGGCACAGGGCATCAGGGCACAGGGTAGCACATCTGTTTACAAGCTGTGGCATCATGAACAGCTCCTGACTTTGTTTGCACCGCATTAACCTGGACCAAGAACAACAAGGTAATAGAAACTCAAAGAGGTTAGTTCACCTCAACTACTCAAAAAGATTCATCACTGAAGCCCAGTTCTCTCCCTTCCTCCATCCTCAAAACATATATTTCCTCTGCTTTGTATTTTCCTATGGTGAACCAGAGTTTCACAGAGGTTTGCAGTTTAGATACAAGGAACAGGATTGTTCCTGTCTTAACCATAAGTGTGCATTCATCCCCTCATCCCAGTTACCATCCTCCCCCATTATACACCATCAGCAGATAGAAAAACAGACTTACACACACAGAAACTTAAAGCTGTGGGGGGTCTGGCCCACAGACAGTTTGAGAAGGCGGTAGGATGCGGTTGGGTGTCACCAGGTTGTCATTAGTTCAGCATCTGTTCCCATCACACATTCCACTATGTGACTCAGTGGTGTGGGGGAGCCCACATTTACTGGGCTCTTAATTAAACCGCGCAGGCAATCTGCATGGACACCCCCCACCGACCGGGGCTCTAGGGGCCGCACCTATCAGAAGGTGATGGCCATGTCTTTATATCTGCTTATGGCTTCTTAATTGTTCCCATTTCCTCTTGCTTGGTTGACTTTTGATACTAGTTTAAAGCTCATTCAATTAGCAATGGTACGTGAACTTGCAAAACAGCTGCATGAGTATGTACACACCAGACGAGAATTAGGGCTCAAATTCCCAGCAGACCTTTTTCCCTTTGGGAAAAGTGCCTTTTGTATAAAGTAGGGCTGATTTATCTTGATTTATCTATGGACATAATATATTCCAGGTTAAACCAGGATCATTTAAGGCTAATCTTCATTTTACATCTTAAAGCTGATAGCATGCACTTTTAAGAAGCAAAGCTTTTTTCTGCATTTGGTGCAGCTTTATGTTAATAATCCCTGATTTAATGTGATATTTGCTGGATCAAACATAGCATAGGCATGATTTGCCACAGAGAGAAGCTAAAATAGCAACCTTTAAATGTGATTTCACATCATGCAAAAGGGTGTGATTGGTTTTGTTAATTTTAATACATTTGGACTCATAGTCTCTGTGGTTTTAATGTTGTTTTTTATTGTACTCCATGTGGAAAGCCTGCTGATTGTACCCCATTAATTTAGAGTGTCTGTAATGAGTAGCTGTATTGTAGCTGGTCGCTCTTGCTGTGGTCACTAATTACCAAACATTTTAATGAGGGCGTGCTGTTTCAGAGTGGTGTCAATGATATATTTAGGATTTTAGATACAGTATATGGAAGCATGCAACAGATGTTGATAGGTTTAAAATGAAACACATCAAAAGGACTAATCTTGTCAGTTGGTCAGAAAGACAGTTTAATGTAATGCCTTCAGAATTTTGTCTTAACATAACCTTGTGTGCATATGACCACAATACTGGCAGGGCAATATAGTGATTTGTTATGTATTTTTGTGTGTGCATGTCTGCCTATACTTAAATACCAGCTACTTATGAAGAGTGAACTCAGTCATTGTGTGTTTTTTTGTCTAAAACAAACCTCCAAACCACACAAGGGTTCCATAAGGGGATATTTATCTTACTGGTCACACTGGGTTGAACTTGCTACACAAGAGTACAAAATGTTTTGAAGATATATTACATCAAATGACCTCTAATGGCTTTACTGAGATCTGCCCTCCTTGGTCACTGTTGGCAAGCCATGCAAAAAATGTTTAATAGGAATGTTTAACTGGAATTGTAACAGTTTAAAAAAATAATAAAAAATGTTAATTCTGAGGAAGTCAGAACTGTGACATATAATATGTGATTGTGAGAAGTTTTAATTTTTAGTTTTTTGGCAGAAAAAAAAGTTTACAGTTAACAGGAAAAAAATGGTTTACAGTTGTGAAATATAAAGATTAGTACAAATATTACGAGATCACTGTGTGACAGTAAGTTAGACACTTTAAAATTACAGTGGAACAAATAAAAATCTTTTATATAGGATATGGATGACAGTTTAATCTATAGCACATGCTTTTTAACATTCACATAAATGTTGAAGAAACAATATTAGATAAAACCTTTCAAACACACAGACCATCCAAACACACAGATTAGCTTCGAAAAATAAAACACATTTGAGAAAGTGTCAGATGACAACAGTGCTGAAGGTGGGACTGGTCGGTAACGGTTTTAGGATTTGAGTGGTCACTAAACTAAGAATTTCTTGTCATTGATTGGATGTTGCCATAGTTACACAATTCAGCTGGCAAAGGTCAAATGAAAACATCCATTGGCTTTCCACTTTGGGTGAATGAGGGAAGCCAGAGACACCCAGTACCACATGCCACTGGGATACATGTACAGTTTAGCCACAGTCCTCACCACTGCTGGAAATGGTTTTCCCATCAGTAATATAGTGAGCAATAATATAGTGCCCGTCTTCCACAGAGCCTGAACACCCTGTGGTTTGACGGCGAACCTGTTGCACCATATAACCACAGAAACATTCAATTAGAATTGATTCAGAAGGGCAAACGCAGTGCCATTCGTCTAAATAATAAATGCAGTGGCTATGCATTAATTTAACTCAGTCTACGCAAAAAAAAAAATCAATTAATGGGTTTCAAACTGCATAATACACAGAAATGCATAATGTCAATTTATTTTAATAGGACTGTGATGGACAACATCTTAACTTTCCTGAAGTGCAGTCAAAGGTCAGTCTGTTAAAAGGTGCGCTAACAGTCCCACCTAGCTTGAGTTAATGAGAACAAAGTATGACTTTGGAAAAGGATTTTTATTAGATATACTGGGTGTAAAATCGTGTTTAAAAAATGCTGATAGCATTTGTAGCTCCTCAATGTTTATTGGGTGTTCAAAGTTTACCTGTATGTAATAAGTGGCCGGTTAGTGCATGTTTGGTTTTATTACCATATGGAACAGCGTAATGAAGTACGTCTCACTTAATAAACATCCTGTTTTATTGGCAGTGTCGGTGACTGGCATTTTGACCTCTGTCATTCAGTGATAACAGCATCGAAACGATTCCAGCAAATACTTTATGATGTCATCATCCATTAAAACGATTTTGTCAAATGCCTGATGACCTTCAATCGATAAACAAATACACTTTGTCAGATCGATATAACAAATATACCCTTCTCATTGATGTTTTTTAGGTGCCCGGCTGCCTAGATTTAATGCACCAGCATTAAATCACTTCCTTGTGCACGTAGACAACATAATAAATGTATTTTATGTATTTTTACAACACTGATTCCACATCTCGTGTGTACTTCATATGTCTACTGCAAACATTTGTTGAGTCTCCATTACAGTGTGGGATCATGGAATGCTATGATTGATAAATGATTACTGGGACATCGTATTTTTAGGGCATGCAATTTCATAAAGTGTAAATTATTATGGTCAGGCTGTAAAAAAAAAAAAAAAAAAAAAGCATCTTTTGGATGTCCGTCTTCATCAGGTGCCACCATGATGATCAAGTCGAGGCCAGATGCTGTGTCTTTGGAATAGGTAAATCAATATGCAAATCTACTTCTGCAAACGTCTTTCGCATTAAATTAAAGACATCTCTACATAATGTAACTGCTCCAGTCCTCATATAGAAGCGGGCAATGAGGTATCATAATCGTTAAGCACATTATTAAGACAAACCGCATCACCTGTTATTATACGAGTCATATATAATCAAATAAACAATGACCAGACCTCCCTCATAGTCCTCAATTAGCCATTTGTTTTAGCATGAAAGTCAATGAGGAAATGAGGCAATGAAAATCGATGGCTTTGCAGTGCGGTGCCTGTTGGCCTGTTGCGCTACCTGCCTGTTGTTTAATTCTCTATTAAAGCTGTAATGTGTGGGAGAGCATCATGTGTGTTATCCGTCCCATCTATTGATGACAGTCATACGTCTCATCACAATAAAACAATGCTCTCATTAAGACGAAGAGCCAGCCTAGTCTTTTACCGCTGCTTTTTTACGGCGACTGTAAACCTAACGAGCGCTTTACGGCATTATTGTTTTTAAACAGATCCTGAAAAGAGGTAATGCTAAAGGTGAACTGAATATTTTATGGATGTCATTTTTGAGATGATGGGGTAAGAAAGCTCATTCTCACGCTAGGGCTGTCAAAAAGTGCTGATGAGTTGTGCTTTTAATGATTTTAACGACCTCTTAAAGCGATCAAGGACATGCTACGCTGCCTGATGAGGAACAGCGTTTAATCCACCCCCACCGTATACAGGGCTTAACAAACATTAACGCCCAACCTCTGTCCTCACCTGCCATGGCCTTGGGTCTGACGGTCATAAAACAGTGGGACTGATGACAGAGCTCAAACGGGGACATCACAGGCGATATGTGGCCGAAATAACTTTCACCATCAATGCCTTTATCATTAGAGCCTCTCAAATAAATCCACTATCAAATGCCATTTCGCAATCAACCTGATCTTCAAAGAGAGGATGGAAATTAAATATCAATTAAGGGCCGGATTTATTGGCCTGCGGGTCTGTTTGAAGACACAGAATTATTTATCAGTGTTTACTGTCAAATACGATAACTGCATTTATTAATCGGTCACTTACGTCCACGATTTAGTGATTGATCGGTCTCATATTCAAAAGGAATAAATTAGCTGACGCAAATATTAAATTCACATAAATAAATCATTAGCATCAGTGATCAAAAGCTGAATTCATGAGGAATGTATTAATTACTATTAAGTTATTCATAACCATTTCAATTATAAAACGATATTCGTATGCGAGGATGAGTCGAACCACAGCCAAAGACAGGCGAGCAGGTGAGCCGATGAATGGATGAGAAGAGAGATAAAGTGAAATAGCGCGCAGATAGGAGAGATAGAGTTTGGCCATCACACCGCATTAAACCAGAAGCATTCATCCATTTAACAGCTGCTCACAGCTTTACACATTTGCTGTTTTCTTAGAGACCTAGTGCAAAGGCCGTCATTAATGGCTGTGGTTATCTTCATCTCTCTGTTCCTCATCATCCTCCTACAATAGCTTATCTGCAAGGATCAGAACAAGTATTTATGACATCATAAAACTCCCATAAGACCTCCCCCTCTTCACCAGCATTTTACACGCACACACACTTTCCATTTGTTGAGTTTACTTGAATTGTTTATGGAAACCACTTTACCTTGGCTCGTTCAAGTCGCAAGAGTTAATTTATTTTTGCCTTGTTTACTTGAAACACAAGGCCCATAGTATAAGATACACAACTAAATTAAGTTAAGCATCGAGTCGAGGCAATCATTTTTCATAAACTTTTGAAGCGCATGAGATTTTCCTGTACCACACATGAATTTTCCTCTCTTTCTCTCTTAGACACAACAACGAGCTTGCTCAAGCTTACAAACATTGATCTCAAACCTTCTTTAATGCAGAATTTACAACCAAGTTTCTTCTTGTGGCACTAGGGTGCCGTATGCATGAATACGTTACCTGATTTGCTCACCTTTTACACTATGATTATACGGACAGGTGCTTAGATGGTCTGTGGTTCATTTGGATTATGACACAATACATGCATCCTCTCTCAAATGCAGATTTTGCAGCTGGGAGTGAACTGTGACTGCTAAAAAAGATTTAGAGCCCCATAAGCATCTCTGTCACGCTTGCATTAATTAAGGAATGATATAATGCTGTCACTTTCACCCTCCAACAAACTCAGCACTCACACTTCACTATGAAACAGTACATTTAGACTTAAAATGCAGTTTACCCAAAAATTATTCTGTCATCATTTACTCATCCAGACATCATTCTAAACCTTTTTTTTAATGTTTTTTTTTCTTCTCTTAATAATGTGAATCAGTTAGATTAAAAATGACATGGGACTAAATTTCATTGTATGGACATTATGGAATTATTTTAGCGATGGCAAAGCTGGATTTCATATCATTATCCTTTGTTTTTATTAGTGTTAAAAAAAGTTTCATATTTTAATGTTTCATATTTTAAAAGATTAAAATTGTCTGAATTGTCTAAGATTGTCTGAGCTTACGAAAGATTCTGCATACTGAAGATTGATCGTAGTATTTCTAATAATAATATTTTTTATTAATTATTATTAATATATAATAATAACAATGCTAATAAATAATTCATAATTGATCAGCATTTTAGCATGATAAGTAATAATGATGTTGTGATAATGTGGCACAAAAAACTGGAGTAATGTTAGCTAAAAAAATCAGCTTTCGAATAAAGTTCGAAAAAAAGTTTAAAGTTTAAAGTTTAAAAGTTTAAAGTTTATTTGATTTATATTATATTATTTCACATAATTCAATTTTAAGTAATAAATTCAAATAGAGTTTTTTATATTCCATTATAAAAACATTTCACAATGTTACGCTGTTTTTGCTGTATTTTAAATCAAATAAATGATCCTAAAAGACTTTTTATAATATGATTATAAATATATTAACTATCAATATGCCACATATGAAGCTTTTCCAAACACGATAAGCAAATGCAAGCATCCATGGGAATGTGTTCTCTCTGTGGGCACAGAGAGAATCGTGCCTACTATTTATGCGGTCAGAAAGATCCATTCTGTTTCTTGTGTCCTTCGTGAGCCCTGCTCTGTCCACTGTTTATGACCTCAGCTGGCCCAGAGAGCAGGCGCCTGTGTGGGGCCAGCGTGAACTTGGCGTGGTCACTATGGCCCACAGTGCCTGCCCTGCCCCTCTGAGACCAGACAATCAGGGGCCACTGGTCATTGTCACCAGGGCGTATAGACCGCACAGGCCAGGGAGGCACATGCCTGAGGAAAAGCAGCTTGCCGCCATCATTTCTTCACAACTTCTCTCGATCCCAACCTATTTCTAGTCAAACAAAAGGTAATGATTTTTTGTCAGAGCTGCGTGAAATGGTCGGCCTGCCCAATTACGTGTGGCCACTGATTTGATTTTTTTCACTGTCATCTCTTCCCTTCTCCTCAACCCTGCTGTAATCATGGGGATTGTGTTGTTTACATGGAGGCAGAAGCTCTTGGATGAGCGTTCGGGATGTTCGCTCAGCTCTGTAATGGAGTGGAACTGGAAAAGCTAGGCTGGATTTTGAGAGGCTGGAAGGTTTTTTTAGAGGAAGTGCATCATTACGGCGACTGCACACTCCCTGCGCCTAACCGCAGACTCCAGATCAGCTTTCTGTGCGACGTTTTTCGTTCATGGTTGTTGTAACCAGGGTGACCGAACTGGCCTTGGGTCAGCGTCGCAAGTTGGGGTTTGCTTTAGTTTGGAGCATCCGTGGTTTTTGTGGCATTCTGATTATGGTCGCAAAGTGTCACCTTCAATGCCTTTCCCACTTTCTCTCACGAGCCACACATGCAGACCGACCCAAAGACACACACAAACACACACACAGCTGAAACACTTTCACAACACATTTGTGTACTCATAAAAAGGCATTCCAAAAGGTTCCCCTATACTTAAGATAGCAATTACTGCTGCTATTTTACATGGATACAGAGTGTATTTTGATTAGTCTATAATTTGACTGGTTGCTGTTCTTGCGTGGCTGTGACAGGGCTGAGAGATAGTAAAAAACAACAGGACCCACACTGGGTTTCTCTCATTGTAACTTTACTTAAATATAAACCCCCCTGTAGAAAATTGCATTTATTGAAACATGTGATTTCCTGTTCATCACACTGAAATAATACTAACAAATTCATACCATTCAAAAGCTTTTATCTGTAATATTTTATAATAGTACAATTTTGACCTACGAAGTAAGCAGAAACAAGCTTTTATCTTCCATTTTTAAGAAAGCAGCAGACACTCAAAGCAGGTGGCAGAGAGTAATTTCAGACTCAGTTTCACCTCTTTTCTTTCTCTGTATTAAACACACACACACACACACACACACACACATGCAGCTCCGTCAGTGGTGTGTGTCTGTCAAGGCTGGTTTCCTGAGCTGTGCTCGGCACTGCTGATGGATCCTTCACAGTACAACACCTCACACTCTGCCAGTAAAAATAGCCGCAGACTCATACGCACAAACATACACAGTCTGTAACCCACACAAATTTGCATGCACCTCTGCATCGTCCTGTCCATGTTGGGTCAGTGTCCAAACCAGGGACAAATTCATAAACGCTTTACTCAAACCCAAACTGCTTGAATATATACAGAATGGAACAAAAACAGACCATTGTTTTTCTATTCCTTTACAAAAAAATTATACAATCAACAAATGAGAATAATCCAGTCTACGTTAGATAGATAGATAGATAGATAGATAGATAGATAGATAGATAGATAGATAGATAGATAGATAGATAGATAGATAGAATAAAATTAAACATTATATAAAAAATACTTATTAATAATTAAATATACATTCTACTGTATACACACTCACACACACATACACATACAATTTAAAATGCAATTTAAAAAGTTATCTAATTTAGCCAAACATTTAACTTTGCAACTATTTTATAATACACATTTTAATCTATAAGTTGATGCATTTAATTTCTAAATACTCGATCAAGCATTACTGTATTTTTTTATATTGTGTTAAGGACACTTTAGGTAAGTCTCTAGCTCCCTCTAGAGGTTACAAACAAAACAGCCATAATACAGAGCACTGACTGATCCAGACCACATAACTTATACCTCTAAGACTTGGATGTGAGGCTTTGATAAACCAAATGAGATCTCATCTGTTTGCTGTTTATGCTGTTGTGTACTCAGTTTGCTAAGATTACAGCGCTCCCCATCCACCCACCAACGGCCAAATACAAACACACAATTCACTTCACACATATAATTACTATTGTCTTTCTTGGTTAAGATAAACTAGAGCCTTGAACTTGTAAACAGGCGAGCCTTCTCTGAAGTGTGCAGCACATAAATGAAAGACTTCCAACAGGGTGGCAAAGACGAGGATCAAAAGAAGACAGGATCTAGTGGTGATATTAATCACTTCAAGACATTCTGCTATACAAAGGTAATAGCAAAGTGCTGTTATACAAATATTTGAGTGTGTAGTCATGCATAAGCAGAGAACATGGCGTAGCCATGCATTCAAGAACAAAAAAAAAACCAGGAGGTCCTCTTACAGAGCCTTGTAGAACCCCGTGATGGCTTAAGCAAAAGACACTAACAACAAAACATACACGGTAACCAAACTGTATACACATAAACACACTATTCATGTCTGTATTGTGACAGATCTCACCAGTGCCTGATGTTTCTTTTTTTTTTTTTTTTTTTTGCGGTCCTCTCCTTTTCTCCAATGTCAGTCTGATTCAAATCAAGAAAAGCTTTATTAGCATGACGGCACTGCCAGCCTGGTGAGGTCACTTTAAATAGCTCCAAATAATGGTCAAAGGCAGAACAAACATAAACTGCTCTCAGTCAGTCTCTCACATAGCCTTTTCATTAGAGGCCTGTGTCAGTCTTTTGGAGGAGCACTCTCAGGCTGAGCGGACGGTAAAGGTTAATGTGCTTTCTAGCCGAGAATCTCTCAGGATCGACGAAGATCACCCAATCTCATGAATCAAGTAAATCACGTAATTCAACCTCCTTCTGACACTTCGATATAGCCCACGTTCAGCCCTGAAAAATTCTGCCGTGGCGCGCAAAGGGTTAACTCGGAGCGCTTGATTAAGGCACATGGGATTGAGTAGCACAGAGTAGGTTAATGCAGTCTTTTTGAATGAGACACTGGTGTGAGCAGTGTGGCGTGCAGCACTACACAAACATATGAACATGAACTGCTTCCTTATCTGCGTCTCTATCTGTGTGATCAGGGAAGGGGGAGAGAGAGGAATGGAACGAATGACACATCCATAGGCCTTCACCCCTCTAACACAGGGTTCTGTTACCAATGAGAGGAGGCACAGCAAAGCAGACTGAGTGGTAGCGGGTATGTGTGTGTGTGCATCAGTTTAAAAGCATACAGTACATGAATACAGCAATACAAGTGCATTAAAGGGAATGTGAGTGAGTCTGTGCTTGTTTGTGATCTATGTATTCTCTCCCCAGCGGTGACATTTTCTCCATGTCTACCTTGATCACAGCGCAACTGGGTCAAAGTGTATTTCAGGTTTAATACAATTTAAGCTGTGTCAACGGCATATGAAGTATGATTACTACAAAAATTAATTTAGACTCTCCCCTCGTTTTCCTTAAAAAAAAGAAAAAGAAATTGAAGGTTGCAATTGATAATTAATAATGACAGCGAATGGGGGCAGTTGCTAGAATTTAAAATCAGAAACGTATTTTCTTTTTATAAAAAGAACTAATTATTCTGTTAAAAGAAGTGTAATTTTTAAACATGAAGCTGTATACATGTTTTCAGAGTTGTTTTAGTGTTTAGGGATTTTTGAAAGAAAGAAAGAAAGAAAGAAAGAAAGAAAGAAAGAAAGAAAGAAAGAAAGAAAGAAAGAAAGAAAGAAAGAAAGAAAGAAAGAAACATTAGTTCTTACTAAAAAAAAACTAAATTATTATTTTATTCAGCAAAGATGCAATAAACTGACCAAAAAGGACAGTACAAGACATTGAAAAATCATATTCTATTTAAAATCAATGCCATACAATAAATTTGACCTTCCTGCTTACTCAAAGAATCCCAAGAGAAAATGTGAAAAAAGCATTAAGCTTCAGAAACATATTAGAATGATTTCTGTAGGATCATGTGACACCGAATCCTAGAGTAATGTCTTCAGAAAATTCAGCTTTGCCATTACAGGAATAAAGTACTGCAAAACATTACTGTATTTTTTTAATGAAATATAATGCTGCCTTGGCTGCTTTGGAACGATTCTGTAATTTTGACTATTATGCCACAAATGCTGGTGATTAATTTTCCCTTACTGAACCCAAAATATTCCTATAAGGTTGAGAAATTTGTTGGCCTAGTGTAAAATATAATGACTCACAAACTTTCCTCTAACCGCAACTCAAATCAAACAAGGATACAAGAATTTTAAAGATGACCACTGCATAAATAGAATCATTGTTAAAAGAGGAAGGACAAAAAAATGCACAAAAGCTTGGGGTAGATGAAGAGGACACAATATGGGGAAGGTAGAGACAATATAAGAAAACATTGGTAAAGGGAGAAAGATAGACAGAAAAAGAGAGAGAGGAAGAGACACATGTGTTATTTATTTCCCGGGTAAACAGAATTCAAGGCAGACATAATCAATAGGAAACTCCAGATTGTAAATAGGCAGCTCTAATAGCCTAAACACTGGGCGCTATGGTTACACAGGCACATCAGCAGCGGTTAACATCGGGAGAGACCAGCCGGGCAGCCTACCCTTATTTACCAATAAAGAGCTCTGATGATAAGATAAACATATAGGAGACAGAAGCGAGGGAGTAGAGGGAGGGGGCAAAGGAGAAAGGGCAGAGCTTTCATCCTCTATTTGGGGCTGCAGAAGGGAGCTAGGAGCGAGGAGGCCCATGTCAGAAGCCATCAGGGTGATGGTGCACGATGACCTGGCGACCCCACAAGCAGTGGCTCACATCTGGATACATGCAGTGAACACACAATGTTCGTAGGACTGCCATTGGCTGCTGACTGGGCTGACTGGCTTCGCATTAAGACCAGAGCCCAGCTCTGTTGGTGGTCAAACTGTTGTCAGGAATCTGCTGGGAAAGGTGTCTGTCTCAGCCAAACAACACACAGAGAGATTAAATGGAAAATCTAAACAGATAAACAACATGATTTATAATCAAAACATTCTGGACAGGGAATTCATGCCCTATTATGCCATATTTTAGGTTAAATACAAGTTGAGCGCTATCAACGGTGTATGCATTTACAATGGAATCCTATGCTGATTTTCTTTCATTGGTTGATTCCATGCATCATTCCTAATATACAGAACTGATCATTTCAAGTATTCATAATTTAAATTGGGCATTTTTATTTATTAATTATAAGCTGACTATTACAGACAACATAGCATAACAATTAATAGTAAATAAAGGGTTAAAGTTTGTTCAGTGAATGTTCAGTTATGTTTTGTGAAGGGTAGTACATCAATTTAATATTCATGTGATTTTTTTAAATTATTCTGTAATTTTATTTTATTTTACACAATTAATTTTATTTATTTTACAGCATCTATTGAGACAAAGCAATTAGCACAAACAAAAAATCATCAAATAAACTTTATTTACTTCATGTATTAATACTTACCGAGGAATATGTTGT
The DNA here is from genome assembly GCF_018831695.1 of Puntigrus tetrazona. Classification (NCBI taxonomy): domain Eukaryota; kingdom Metazoa; phylum Chordata; class Actinopteri; order Cypriniformes; family Cyprinidae; genus Puntigrus; species Puntigrus tetrazona. Next base: position 15,796,763 of record NC_056707.1, on the reverse strand, counting down.
TGATGAATGGATAGATAGATAGATGCACAGTAGGAATGGACCCACATACATACATTTTTCAAAGCTGAATTTTTTTTTTTGTGGCAATCCACAGGGTTTTTAAACTGGGATATTCCTTTTAAGTAGACAAGTATGAGTAAATGAATGGATTCCGACTGAAAGACGAGAAAACGCTAGATGTTGGGAGCAGGTCAAAGGGACACTGACTGGGTCTGGCCCAGTCATTTGTCTCTGTACAGACTGTTGACTGCAACCATTAATTGCTGGTGTTGTGTTTGTTCAACCCGCCACTTATTTTGCCCTTCGTGCCGAGGAATGCAGGTCCGTGCTGCAGTGAGAGAGAGGGAGAATGCAGCCACGTCTGAGGGGATGAAGATGGAGAGAGGAACGGTGGTGGAGAGGTAATGACAGGGCCATGAAAAGCCAGTGTTTAGCAGGCTAACCACACGAGGCAGTGCTCCTTAACACCAGACACTCCGTCTGCTCACAACCCAAACCAGTCGGTCCGAGGTTACACTCGCACCTGAGTGTGTATGTTTGTCTGTGTTCTGGCAACAAGCTGCTTTACTAATATCCTTACAAGTTTCGAGTAATGTTTTATTTACGAATGGAGGATTATTGTACATACATTAAGAACCATAACATTAATCAGGAATACTTAAAGCTCCATTTGTTCTTCCTTTAATATAATTTCTGTCTGAGAGGAACAGTTGAGGAAAACAATTCCCTCCCTATATGAGTCGCAAGAAATGATTTACAGACAAATTGTAATGAATATGCAACTGCCAATTTAAAGATTGCGAAACATGCAGAGAGCAAAACAGCTGAGACGTGTGCGGCTTTCCATTTTTTTTAAGCACTCGTTTGTCCTCCCATTTTTTAAATCACTTTAATTTTACCTTAAGAACACATAAGCGAGCCTCTTTCCATATTTTTTCTCTCTTAGTCTTTGTAAGGTGAAATGGAGACATGGAGCTAAAAGCTCCAGTAGGAGAGTGATCTACTAAACAATTCAACACAGTGCTGGCGCAGCAGGAGGCCTCTGTCATTCACTCCTCTGTGCCTGTGTCTCGGCTCAGCCGTGTATGTGTTGTACGGTTTCGTATGCTTCTGTACACCTCAATAAATAGGCCTTTGAAAAAACAATAATAAGTAATAATAAAAAATTATAATAATCAGCAAATTACCTTTATTTCTATAAATATAGCCTACAGAACTAAACTAAAACACTACTCCTGACACAATGTTGCATTTTGCCACACTACTAAAAAACAAAAAAACTTCACATTAATAGCAACTGGAGTTTTGTGAAGGACTATATGTAGAAATATTTACATTAGTATGGCTATGTTCAGTATAGCATATTAGCATACCAGTGTTTTATCTGCACTTTGCAGTATGTACAGTGTGCAACAATTTTCTGCATGCACAGAATAGCTGAAAATGTGCTGCATACAATGCAGAACGCGCAAATTATGTATCTTACAATGCAAAGCTTTCCATTAAGTTTGATAAACCAGAAGCAGTTTTTAGCCATTATAAATGTAATTATTTTTTTCATAAATCGTTTTTAAACAATTATACATTTATAAATTGTAAACAAACAATCTCTTATGTGACTCCCTAAATCGCTCTGCCAAAAGTTAACATTTATTTACGCAAATGCAATTTTATAAAATGCAAAATGGTTTCATTTATGTCAAAAATATCTGTCTGCATTGTAGAAACATGTCAAAGTACTTATACCTACAAAGAAAACTGCAATTCTATTGCATTGTACAGAGAAATGCCATAGCAATGCAGTAACCCCTGCCAATTAGCCAAACCTCTCCGTGCGTCTCTCAAAACGTCCTGTGTTTAGAATGAAAAGCGCTGGCTGGCCCCTCTCCCACGTATTCGCTGACTGCTCCGATACAACATCATGTACACATAAACATTCATATTTCCCCCCGAACACATACACACACACATAAACACAGTATGGCAGTTATATTTGGGTGCTTCACATTGTCCAGACGGCACACTGTCAGAGAGTGAAATGAATGGCTGTTTATATTAGAGCCTTGGTTTAATGAATTAACCAGCTGCCAGGCCGTGTCAAACCAGGGGCTCATATAGAACAGACACCCTGCGCCGAGCCCCTTTACCTCTCCTTGCTCTCCCTGCAGACAGTAGCGCACCGTGATTGCGTCCTCGGGGACCGGCGAAAACAAGATGCCCAAAGCCCCTTCAAGGATTTGCGTTCATTTAGAAGAAGGCATCTGGCAAAGTGTCGCTCCACTCTTAGCCCCATCACTACCGCAGTTTTCTGACTCTCCCTCTCTCTGTGTGCCTGTGTGTGTGCCTCCATTTTTCAGAAATTGGCACGTTTAAACAAATGTATACAAGCAGTGGGAGTCCCAAGACTGGGTCTGTTATTTGCACAAATTTGAAGGTGTTCTCCGTTGCCCACCCTCTTCCTCTCTACTTCTTTCTTAGTGGACGTATGCAATCTCTACCCTTTCCGTCAGTAACTCACTTGTCTTCCCTCCATCCATGATAAATATCCCTGGTTGGGGTGTGTGTGCGCAGTAGATGTTGTGGTTGTGACAGACGGCCATAGGGAGCAGAACTTCACCCATTGCCTGAAGACAGACAGGAGCAAACAGATGGAGAGAGAACAGAAGGGACTCGCAGGAATGGAGAGATGTTTCAGAGAAGAGAGTGTGAAGTTTTTATTTTTTAAGCAGTTGCATAAACTTTGGAAATCATTTAGGTCACTCTTTAGATTTTACATTCTCTGAAGCTGAGATTTTAAAAACTCACTGCCATGACGCTAGACTGGGTTGATGCGGCTTTGCTAGGTGCTTGTTAGTTCATCAGCAAGTCAAAAAATCCCACCATCTTCTATTCTCATCTCTCTATATGGCACAAATCACTCCTGTAATGCAAGCAGGCAAAAATCACCTCTCCTCAATAAGCCACGCAAATTGTACTAAGCGAGTTTTCTTCTGGCAAGAACATATATAAAAAAAGTTTTATCTGAAAAAAAAAACATATTACATTTAAAGTGCTCAGGATCTGTAGAATTCAAACATTTTAGTGAAGCGTCCATGTTTTTTTCATAGCATCTACACACTTGTGTACTAAATGCATCTCCAGCATTTACGCTCTCCAGCTTCTCAAGCATTTATCTAAATGACCGATAATAGCCAGTTACTACATTTAAATTTCTCTGTTCAGTCTCCTTTGTTTTCCTGTTCAGTTTCTCTCTGTATTCCTGCCCTTTCTTTCCGCCTCTGCAGACTCCTGCAGGGCCTGGTTTCCTCAGTCCTGTTGGGCTTTGTGTGGTCCAGGCTAGCATGTGTGTGTGTTTGGGAGGGGGCTGAGATTGCTGTAATTACCCAGTCATACCTGTTCATTAAGCGCACAGTTGGACCCTCGCTCATAAGCATTTAGAAACCAATTGAAGCAACGCGGGCCATTAACAACTCCTGCACTATAAGAGACGGAGAGCGGGGAAGAAAGAACGAAGAGGAGTCACCATAATGATGAAAGATAAATGGCAGAAAGACATTGTGTGCTAATCGCACAGGCCTCTTCTTTATCCCAGCAAGTGATGCCAAGATGCAAAAAAGGAAAAAAAAGATGGTACTACACAGAGCAAATAAGAAGGATAGGGAACAGTATGGAGAGTTAAAAGAGAAGAGAAGAGAAGAGAAGAGAAGAGAAGAGAAGAGAAGAGAAGAGAAGAGAAGAGTCAGAAACAACAACAGAGTAACTGAGACTCATGAGAAGGAACAGAAGTGAAGGGCCAGAAGAGAAGAAAAGGTAAATGACTTTGACAGAAGTATAATGAATCATAAGGATGAAAGCTGAAGTGTGTGAATGAGAGTGATTATGATACAATGGCTCTCGGTGTGTCGTCTGATTGCACAGGTATCCTCTCATCAGTGGGGGGTGGTGCTCAGTCCACAGGGCTCACTCTCACACATACAGTATGATACTGAGAGACAATTACACATACCAAACAACTCAACTCTGGCTTACGCTTAAACAATAGGCAATGATTTCAGATCATCAGGCATCGTCTCTCTCCTTCAAAAGCCGAAGGAGGAAATGTAGCTTTTTAAGTCTGACTGCTGTTTTATACAGGTCAAAGTTTGACCCATCAGTCAGCGCTCAACTTCACATGAAGTAATACAGAATGTTGCTAGAAGACTGGGACTGGACTAAATTAGCTATATATTACATTATTTCTTATATTTTTTCCATGATATATATATATAAATAATGTTTCTGTTTTTATTTATTTATTTAATGGTTTGCAATGTAAAGGCAGTGTAATTGGATTTAAAAAATAAACAATAAATATAAAGGGTAAAAATCTGTTATAATTCTTACTTCCCCTTATGTTGTTCCAAAACCTTCATTTCTCTGAAAGAAATTCAGAATCTTTTAGAGCATGTAAAAGCTAAAATTAGCCATAAGAAGTTTTCTAAACTGACGTGGGCCTTATTCAAGGTATAGCAATGTGTCTTGACGTATCTTTTTAATAATTTAAATTATATTTTCAATAGAAAGGTTTGTTCAGGACATCTCTCTTATTTCTAACAATTTTAGTTGTGTGTATATTTGATTTATATCAATTCAATAAACAAAATTACATTTAAATAGAACAAAGAATAAATATAATTTTTGTTGTTAACATAAATCATATTTTTTATTTTCAACCTGATTAACCTCAGGTTAATTTCTGAGATTCTACTTAAGATTCAGTCACATGACATCATTCATATTTCTACTTGCAATTCTTCCAAACCCAGAAGGGTGTTACTTATGGTCAAGTCCAGGATGTGTCCAAAAGTCCAAACCAAAGTGAACAAAGTGAAGTCAAGTGCATTATTACACTCAACACAGCCATAACTCACAACATAAAGCATATGGAAAGGACAGTGAATCAGATTTATATGGAGTAAAACTAAATATGCAGCTAATAATGTGCTGTAGCTCAGAGAGGAAGTGCAACACGCTGGAAAGAAACTTTACATGACAAACTTTTCAATCACGCCTCATCAGTCCTCCTGTGCCATCTTTAATACAGCTCAGATAATGGCGCTGGTAATTGGTCACAGCGCGCTAGATTGGGAGGAAACATGCCGCGCTATTGTGCCCGTCCCTTTTGTTGTGGTTAAAAGAGGGGAAAAATAAGATGCAATTTAGACACTTTTAAGAGGTGATCATTTCTTGCGCTTTTTTTCCTCTTCTCCGCCAAAATCATAGTGAAATTGCTGCCTCGGGAAGACTGTAATTAAACTCAAAGTGGCTCTCCTCTGAGGCGCACGCCAGGCTAAAATTAACAGGGCCCTATTAGCGTTGGGAAGCACGGCGTCATCGTTGGTGAGCGCCTTTGGCAAAAGAAATGTCCCGGCGATGTGACTTGCTGTGAGAATCCTGACAAAAACACGAAGAGCTCCAGCTGCTAATGGCTAGCTGCTTTAACGCTAGCTGTGTCAAGGATTTGATTGCTCACACCGCTGTTAAGTAAAAGTCACGTCAAAGAAATCAAGTGTTAGCGTACTTAAACTTTTTTTCGAGGTTTAAATGAACTGCGCGGCTTAAGATATTGTACATCAATACAAACAGATCTACACCCTTAAAAATAGTTCTCAGGCATTGTAAAGCACAAATAAACTCAAGATCTGAGGTGAACGTCTAAAATTGAGTTTTAAAAAATATTTTGGCCGCGCTGTGACCATTATAGAATGTCTTAAAAATGTATTTAAAAAAAGTAAAAAAAAGACCTCGTAGCTGCACTCGGACTCTCATGCCCTCAGGCGGGATCGGAGGGCAGATCTGCGCATGCTCTTGACACAAACCAAAAGAAGGCAGATGTTCGCTGCATTAGAGGCCGTCAGCCTGTCGTTTCACCTGTCCGTTTGGCACAATGTCACTTCTTCTTACATCTTTTCCTGTGGGGCACGTGTCTATAAAACCCAGCGCCGTGTGTAATGGGCAGAGACTCCACAGCCATGTTTTGGTTCAGAATCAAAGCACTTACTGGAGGGGGTTTTATCTGTTTGTTTGTTTTTTAGTGACAACTTGAATTGAATGAATTGTGACAAAGACGCATATTTAAGTAAAGATATCACGGGATAAGCGATAATAACAAAATGAATAAAATATGTTTATTATATTTGACTCATAATTTTGAATTTGTTTTCTGCCTTTTCAAATGGGTTGCCTGCCAGAGTGGTATTCATTCCTCACTGTAATTCTATGTCACTGTCTCCACCAAGAGGTAATTCTGCTAACAACAGGATACTCTCGGTCGCATAGACCTAAAGTTGTTTCACTGTTGATAGTAGCCAACCTATATGAAAAGGAAAATATTAATGATGATGATAAAAATAAAAATAACAAATGGTGGTAGAGAAATACTTGCACTGCATTTAGGCAAAACCAGACTGTATCTGTTCATCGGCTTACTTTAATCTTAGTTTATGCATCATAACTGCAAAGGTAAAGATTGAGTGTCCATATTTTTATACCTGAGAAAAATTATGGTAATGAATGTGTAAAACGTGATTCTACTTTTAAAAGGTTTGCTAACCATTCATTCTTACTTATTCCATTCAGAAGCGGCTGTTGTTTCGGTTCTTAAATTATAATGAAAGTCATTTAAGTGCTTGCATATGTTAATAAAGCACAACTTAAAATAGTGTATATTCTTAATTAGATGCTATACTGCAATAATGTCATAATAAGCCTCTAGTGCACATAGCTAAATCTAAATGTATAATTACAATAGGCTTGACAAGCATGAGATAACTTCTTTAGTAGCAACAGGCCTGCAGTAATGCTCTGATTTTAAAGACTGGAAACAACTCCACCTGCTGGTTACTTGGAATAATTTCCCGTTGTCATTATTGATAACTACCGTTTCCCCACAAAATACTGTTAAGCAGACTGGATAGGCCTCCTATTAACAAACATACCCAAACACGACCCATTAAATGGCTAAAGAGCTCCAGCATTATTGATAAGACAAAACAGTTATGGTTAACAGAAGAGACAGCAAGTCAGTAAAAGATAGCTTTATTTAGTCTGGGGCACATCTGTGTTACATCAATTTGTTAATGTTATAAAATACAAACCATCATTTCAAAATAAAAGCAACGTAGCTTTGAAGTTTACTTTGTTTAACGCACGCTTGTCACCTTTAATAAATACTCTCCATTTATACAAGGACAACAACTGCTAACAAGAATGCGACAAAACAATATATTTCATTTTTAAGAGTCAGAGGAAAGGCAGACACAACAAACGCACAGTTAACCACACATGGGTGAGAAAAAAAAAAGCAGAAATGACAAAATAGGACAGCTTTATTAATGCTCCCCATTAAACTAGTCATTAGGTTTAACGTCAAACAGCGGAGTAATATTGCACAGTCTGAGATGTTGACCACTATCTAATACTGCAGGAATCAATAGACCGGTCCCAATGAATTGCTCTGTTTAGTTTAAAGTGCACCTCAATGGGATTCATTTTGCTCGTCATCGACCCTGACGGACAGCGACACATTGTATTTGTATCAGATTGCTCATAAGAGTAATTTTACCCATCTAAAGTGAGACAACTCACTTCACATGTCTGATTGGTCTCAAGAGCCATCTCAACTGGAACGGAAAGCTAATACTGTGAAAGGGTATTCATTATTTAGATTTTGGCCCCTATACAGGTACGGGTCCTCTGGGTTACAAGTCCAGGGGCCGGAGAAACGAGGGTTACGTGTTACAAACGCATGGACGTTTTATAAAGTGGACAATAAAAGATATAATATCTACAATTTTCTTATATAATTCACAACAAACATTTTTGTTCAATCTTCAGCAAACAATTTGTTTTTAAGGAACACTTTAGGAATCAGTACACATTCAGTTCAGACATGAACAAGCACAAAAACGGTCACAGACCAGGCATGAAACGGTCGCTTTTCAGTCAAAACCAGAGAACAGGAAAAGAACAATGGCACAGACAAAGAAAGAGAAAAGTACATAAAAAGTACTAAAGAACGGTACAAAGAAGAGTAAAAGTGTTAAAAAGGAGAGCAAGAGACACAAAAGGGGACATTCACTCATGTGTTAATGTAATGCCTTTTCTCATCCCATTCGTTATTGATTTCTACATATTCCGTGTTGTGAATATGCTCATTTGGTCTTATAAAATAAAATGTAAGGGTTTCATTTAAAAACAACTACGCAAATCGATCAGGCATCAGACTGGTCACATTCAGAACATGTACCACTGAAACATCTCACACAGTTTTACATTAGCACCCTTTCACACGTACGTTCACATACACACACACAACGTACCAACACTTCTACTTGTCTACCATAAGAAAAATAATATATATTTTTTTTTTTTTCCCCGATCTCACATAGCCTATCTAATTTCTATTACTCTGTTAACATGAAAAGAAAAGGTGCAAACCTCAAAAACTAGTCTATTGTAAGTGTCTTTGATGGCAGTAGACAAAATACTGCCGATATTTTCCTTGCCTATCACAACACTGTCAAATGTTACACAATGAAAGTTGTAAAACAGTTTATACTTTAGATTTTTATCTACTTAATCCTCTCAGTGCTCAAAGCTGTTTATAATATGTATTTTTTTAATTAAACAACCAGCAGCAATCCTTGCCATGTTTAGTAGCATTTTTGTTTTTGATATGACAAAAATAAGTGGCTATGACCATGTCAGCGGACTCATTGGAAGCCTTCATCCAATCAAGCCAAGGAATGCGTGTTAAAAATACAGTCATTTTACACCCAAACTGTAGTTCATTATATTGTACCATTGTTTCAATACCAGGTGCTTAACTCCGTACACATTACATGGAAGTGCGGCGTAATCGGTACTTGTCCCATTGAGTAACCGGCTCAGTTAACACGGTTAGGGAGCACTGAGCAGTACTTTAACAAAGCCTTCTTGAGTTCTTTCTGCATTGTTAATAAGCTGAAGACGATCCATGTCACTGGAAGATGAGGATATGGTTGCCTTAAACAGAGAGGCACCAGTTGTATCCCATACACTTTGGACTGGATAGGGCTTAGGGGCAGAAACTGTGCTGTCCTGCTGGTGGGCATCACCTGTCAGTCAATTTGAGCGATAGCAGATGAAGATACAGCCCTGAAGATGATGAAGACTAATGCCAGACTTTCTAAAAGCATTTCTGAGATGTGCTAACCTGAGTAAACAAACCTCACGCTTTGGTGGTTTTGTCATGAACCAGGGGAAAGACAAATAAGTCTTCTGTATTCAAGATTAGTTGTAGTTTTAGATGTATAATTCATTTTTTTTTTTTTGCTCGAAAGAGCTAGTCTGTGAACTGCAAGGGGTTCGACACTAAAGTCCTTTTAAATATTGCAGGAACGTTTTTTCATTCCAGCGAAATCTACATTGTTGACATCAGTCATTTTATATCTCTTAGGAATTTGCTTTAATTCCTTTTACGTCCTTCATTCAGTATGTCTTGATAAGAACATTCCTTATTTTGTCCTCAAATAACATCTGCTCAGTGCTGAGCTAGAAGAAGCGCCCACTTCAATAAAGGACAAATGTTCTGACTAGCATCTGTCCATCTGAGACACCTATACCTCTGCCTTTCCTTCTGTTCAACATTCAACCATTCTTTCACCTACGAATAAATGCTCTCTCAATGCCTGTGCATGTCTCTGGGGCTCAGATGCGACCATTGCCGTGGCTACTGCCACGTCTGGAGGACAGGCCGTGAGGGGTGTAGTGACCGTCAGAGGTCAAGATCAGGCCGGACGCCTCACAGGCCAAAGCCAGCTGCCTCAACATATCCAAAGCATCTAGCTTAGCACTGCGCAGGAGGTCACACTGACCCTAAAAAGAGAGAGATGCATGAATTAACATGAACTCTGGGTCATGATTAGGCTCACAGTCTATGCATTAACAGTGGGATTTTTCATGCAAGTTACATATTTGCACCAGTAGATGGCAATAAGTGTCTTTTTAAGTGAATTATTGCATCTTTGAACCAGTCTTTCAAACCAATTTGTTCAAAAGCACTGATTCTTTACGTGTCAGTTACCGAAGCATTCACTGTCAATAAACTATGTCATTTATGTTCATAATTCTTATTTTCTTAGATTTTACTGTGAAGAATTCATTCGTTTATACAATATTTTTTCTTCAAAATTGTTTTGTAATCAAAATGTTAACTCAAATACCTGCCATACATTTTTCTTTTGTTATACTTTGTTATACTTCTCTTGATGTATTTAAATGCAAAAGTATTTCATATACAAGTCTCAGTGGCACAAATGAGCCTATTGTAAAAAGATAATGAATAGTAAACAATTTTTAAACAAAAACATTTTAATAGTGGAACTCAGTGGGAAAAATAAATGAATTAGAAATGCATGTCCTCTCTAAAGGAAATAGACAAATTATTGATTGTTAATAGGCAAACAACAAGACTTTGAAGAGACTTGGTTTTTCATAGCTTTTATGGAAATGACTCTTGTTCATAGTCCCAAATGTAAGGTTAGTGCTGTTGCATAATCTTTTAGCCCATAAACTGCATAAACATTAAATGGAACTGAAACATGAATTTCCAGTCGACCGAAACCTACTGGGACTTGCACATTTCAAAAGTCCTCCACACACACGCTGTATTTATAAAGGTCAAACAACTTGCAAGATAGAATTTCAAAACAACAGAAGCCTTTCTCCTTTCCCGTCTAAAAGCAGAGTGAAAACATCATCCAAAAATTCAAGGCTATTTGAGGGAGGGAAAGAGAAGCTCACGCTATTTACCTTCAGCACAGTGATGTTCCAAGCGAAACTTTCCACAGCTTTACTTTGTTTACGGCCTTTTAGATTTTCCTTTTCTCCCAACCTGGGCAGGTCTTCGTGAAACACCATTCCTAAGAGGGCAAACAACAGAAAACAAACACATACATAACATGTATCATTTTATCTTATTTTTTCCTCTGGCTTGAGATTTTTTTAAAATGCCATTTATGGTGCAAACATGCTTCTGCAGAAACTGAGCTGCCAAATAATGGATGATATGTACTCATTCATCCTCTGGTTAGATAATATTGTGTTTCCCGTGATGAATCTTGGCATGGCCTCTGTAAGCTGCCCTTTCATTCCTAATCTGCTGTGCTGCCTGTACTCACTCGCTCTCATTTCATCAATATACCCTCATAAGGACATAAGAACACAGAATTTTGACCTAAGTGCCTTGGATATGTAGAAAGCATTTAATTATCTTGTCATATCCTTTTCTTACGATTTTATAGTAGCAACTGTATAACTGCAGCATTTTGGAAGTTGGTAAAACTATAATTTGTTGAGCTATCATGATTTAAAAGTAATTTAACAGTTAAGCTACTCTTTTGAAAAAGTATTTATTGTAACTGTATTGCATGCAACTAAAAATAAAAATTTTAAAAACTTTTATGCATTCTTACTATTACTACAATAATACTATTTTAATAGCATTTACAATGTATTATAGTTAATAAATAAATATAAAATCACAAACACTGCGATAAAAAAAAAAAGGAATTAAAAAGGAAGATTGAAAGACTCCACGCAGGGACTGTGAATGATTTATTTAAATGGTGAATCGTTTATTTTCATGACACCACCAGAATGAAAAGAGTCACAAAAAAAAAAGAATCTGACTTTCCAAAGCTAAATTCTTTCAGTACTGCGTCGACTAACTTAGTTATAAAGCTGCGTGTCCAATAAAATTGCACATAACAGTGGTGTTGTGGTGTGTCATGCTACAAAAACAAATGCGCTTTGGAAAAACGTTAGTAGCATGTTACTAGGAAAAACGGCAAAAACAGAGCCACTGCTTGTGGGTTGAAAAGTGTGACATTTCAAGGGACCCCAGTGGTGGGGATCCATTGCGATTTAGCCAAATGCGGGCCCCCACAATATAAACAGTAGCACAGTACCCCTATTTATTAGCAACAGTCCTGCTGTCACACTACTATAAAATGTAATTAAGAGCATCCCTAGCACAATTACCCAATCAACACTGGATACTGTGTAGACTTGCATCATTTTAAAACAACTCTGACAAGGTATTTTCAGCACCTTTCAGGAGAAAAGGCAAGTGTTGATAGGGGACTCTGTGTGTTGTGGATAACAGGATCTACTTTGAATGCAAATTTGAAAAAATCTGTGAATTGTTTCTCAAGATTTTCACACATCCTCTGGGGCCTGACTGAAACATCATTCGGTGGAAAGAAAATACAAAGATGATTCATCCCCACTCCTCTACTCACCTTCTTTCTGCACTTGTGCAATTCTCTCATGCACTCCATCTGCATTTTCTATCAGCTGTTTGTTGGCAGAGATCATCTGAAGAAGGATGCACATAGGAACTATGTTATGGTCTGCTTATATATTTTAAGAGAAAAAGAAATTACTCTTTTCATTCAGCAAAGACACATTACTTTTTTTGATCAATGCAAAGACATTTACAGCGTTAAATGATTTCTAGTTTAAATGCATGCCATTCTTTTAAATAGTCACACACAAATCTGAAAAATGTTGCTAGAAAGCACAAGCAGCACAACGGTTTTCAACACTGATAATAAACATTTCTTGAGCACCAAATTAGCATATTATAATGACTTCTGAAAGATCATGTGAATGCTTCACCATTACTGAAATATATTAAAGTGAGCAGCTTTTTAAAAATGTAATAATACTTTGTAATATTAAGGTTTTACTGCATTAAAACATGAATGTGGCCTTGGTGAGCGTAAGAGTCTTCTTTCAAAAGCAGTTAATCAATTTCAAACTATTCAACAGTATTGCACAGAGAGCCAATTTAATGAATATGGTTAAAAATGTGAACCCAAGGGACTAATTTCCTTAAAAGGAAACCCTACTGATCTCACGTGTCTCCCAAAAGAATGAGAAACTACCAATTTTGCAGGAAATTCTTCAATGACTTATTCAAGCTAAATTATACATGACTCATTCATTCATTGATTCATTTCACAGGTCTATACTTCTACTCTATATTCAAACTACCGTCTCATTTCTGACATAACAAAAATACTCATTACACATCTGAGAATTCTATTATAAACTACGAAAAATATCTTTAAGCAATAAAATTCTGAGAAGACCCTTGCTGCCCTCTCTCACAGTGCAGATATTTTTAAAATGCAGCCCTGCCAGTCAATGCTGTCTGACTCTCCGGCTCTCAAACACACAGCAGGACCAGAGTCAGCGAAAGAGGAAACCTAGGAAAGGAGAGGAGGAGTGTGGTGACTAAAGCCTGAAATGTCTTACTCACTCCGATGTTCCTGTTCTTACTCCCACACACATACACGTGGGATGGCTAAAAAGACAAATGCCATTGTAATGGCAGGTAATGTAGAGTTAGTGCAGCTTATATTCGCAGCAGCGAAACGCCATGTTTTAAGAATGGCTTTATCGACAAACTCTTTATTTTGACAAATGCCGAGGTCCCTCTATCCTTACATTTTTAGGAAAAAAAAAATTTGCACATTACCGATGCCTGGAAAATTTTGCTTAAGTTTAAAGTCTGCCTATTACGGTCAATGAAACAGAACCACCAACATCCAGACGGAAAAATAACAGAAAAACAAACGGTAATGATGCATGACATTAAAATAGCCCACATAAAAGGGTGTCTTTTACCGTGTCATAACCATTTAGCAGTTTACGAGTGGCATCATTCAAGCTGCCCACGGGTTCTAGGCATGGGTAACCTTCCTTCAGAGTGAGTGTGGCACTTGGGGGTCCATCTGGACTCTGCAGCCTCGTGGCTAAGCTCTGGATGCACTGCTTTAGTGTGGCCATCGGGGGGAGCCCACACTGCTCTTTAAAAGCCACCGTGGCACTCTAGAGACAGAGAAAACACACAGGCACAAACTTGGTTAACACAAATATTTTCAATAAGCCCAAGAGACAGAGATAAAAGCACTGACATGACAATATGATAAGCACAAAAAATGTCATGTTAATAAACAAAGGAAACATAAAATGTGCATATTTCCAAATTTGGTCTTAGGTAGCATGCTTTTGAGATGTAGCTTGTGCTCAGTGTATTTACTTAATAAAAACAGTGTCAAACACATATTATTAAAATAATACGTTTTCAATTTCTTTTAAAATATAACTCATTCCCATGACGGAAAAGCTGAATTTTCAGCAGCCATTACTCCAATCCTCAGGGTCACTTGATCCTTCTATTATGCATGATTTAATGCACAATAAATATTTCTTATTAATCAGCACAATTGATTTCAACACTTAACGTTTTTTTGTTTTGTTTTTTTCATTTATTTATTTCAAATCTAAATATTTTATACCATTATACATCACATTATACACTTTAATGTTATGTAACCTCAGTAAATTGCTGTAAAAAGTATTAATTTCACCCCAAACTTGTAAATAGTGTAGTACAGCATACTATATCATACCTGCAAGATCTCATCAAAAACAAAACAAAACAAGATCTAGTAGTTTGAAAAAATTGTGACATTTATATTGTTTGACACCGACTATATTACGTAAAGCTACTCTCACGAGGCAGAGGCAAAATAATGACTTCTTTTCTTTGTACAGACAGATAAACCTGTACAATTTAACAGCTTTTTTGTGTCTGCATGACTGTCAAAAGCCTCAGCTAATCACATTTCAGCTTTTTATCGTACATTCCCCTTCATTATATTGTGGCAGATAGAGAGCCCGTTTCTATTTTCCACCTGACAGAATCACACACCCACAACCGTGATTAACAAAGCCATTTGGAGATGTATGTGTGTGTTAAGGGGGCCTCATGTGGGTGATTAGTCTGTATATCTGTGTTTATTTATATTAAAAAAAAGAAGTCCATAAGATGTGCTGTGAATAAAGTGGGCATTGTTGTTGCTCAGATGTATTATACAGCAAAAGGCAATGTAAATTAAATAAAAAACTAACCGGTGTGTACAGTGACCCCATTAAGTAGGTTTATTTGACAATAGAAAGGTATAAATGTCATTGCACTGAATTAAAAATAAATAAAAACAAAATAAAAACAAACCAAGTGGCTTTTAATTCAAAGAAAGATAAGTATGCCTTTGGGCTAATCTTATCGAACAAAAAAGTCTGTTACCTGTGGTGTGTGAGGTAGCAGATACATAATTCTACTTAAAAGGACAAATGGATCAGATTGCTAACAGTAATTGCAAAGATAAGACTAAAAGCAATGTTTCAAATAGCTTTTGGGGCCGCTGTCTGGTTGTGTCTTTATCTCTGGTCCTCTTCCTTAACACACTGTGGTGGCAACTGATCCTGGCCCTGTCACCTGACCCCACAGATACTCTATCCTCCGTCTCTCCTCCCCTTACCGTCACCCATAAATCATACCTTAACTTCACAGACTCTAGGTCAGCGGAGCGGTTATGTTTTTGCTTGCTTTCATTTCTAGCGCTCGCTTAAAAAATTAGGATCAACATGAAATCCTAGAAATGTGTGCGTTTACATCAGATGAGTTGAACCTCAGAAACGGCAAGTGAACTCAGGTTTGCTTTTACAATGGATGGCCATACTCCAAAAAGGAGGCGTCTGGTTTTTACTTGTTTAGAACTGAGACTTGAAATTTCATGTCAGATCAGTGACTCTGTATTAAAGCATTGCAACAAGTAGTGAGGTTGATTCTTCACGTGAGTGGATTTAGGAAGTTAAGCTATTACTTGTTTACACTGAAAGCAAACATTTAACGAAAAGAAAACAAATATTAACTTAAAAGGAACGCTCCACTTTTTTTGGAAATAGGCTTATTCTCCAACTCCTGCAGAGTTAATAAGATTTGTTTTAAAGTTTCTAAAGTTTCCAGCCGATCTCTGGGGCTGGCGATAGCATTTTAGCATAGTTTCGCATAGATCATTGAATCCATTTACACCAGTAGCATCACATAAAAAAAAATTAAAAAAAAAATCAATCTAGAAAATTTCAACTCCAATTTTCTGCCAGTACACAATGTAACTTCAGAAGAGTCCCATTTTAAATACGAAAAATATTGAAACTATTTGGTCATTTTTGAACACGATGTCTAATTGGATTTAATGATCGATACTAAGCTATGCTAAAGTTGTTATCGCCAGAACCGGAGATAGGCTGAATGGAATCAAAAACTGTAAAACTCAACTTAATAACTCTGGGTGAGTTGGGGAATAAGCCTATTTCCAAAAAAAGTGGAGAGTTGCTTTAATATCTCACTATATGTTTTCAGCGTTTTCAGCTGACATAACCATGATATTAGGGAGAGGCACATATTTACAAACGGCACCAATTATCTGCATGACCTATAGAACAGCACTAATAAGCTACTTAACTCTTTTGGTCACTATTTTCAAACCATTACATTTAGACAGATCCATTTGGAAGAGCCAGTTGTCAATCTGGACCAGTGCTACCCTGACACTAATGTGGCCTCCTCCACATTGAATATGATAATAAAATACATAAAATATTTAGAAATACAATAAAATATTACATTAAAAATGTTTAGAAATTATTCCAATTAATTAAGGTGTTTATTTACTATTTATTTTGCCTTTAGATTATAAGTTTCTATGAAGTGCATTGGCAAAGCCAATATCAGGATGCATGTCCCCAGCAAAACCCCAAGCATAAAGCGATAAACCTTAGTCAAGACAGCACTATAAAAACATGGCTGAGGTGGATATGAGTACAGTGTATCTAATGGTCTGTACTGTTATCAAACAACAAATATCAATATTTCAGCTGATGAAACCTGTTTCTAAATAACTTTCAACAGAATAAAAACTTCATAGCAATTTTGAAAGTTGTGAGGACCATTTTTATAGACAGTGTGAGATTTTGCAAAGACTGCAAGTCTATCCCTTACAGTATTGTTTTCATCTGCGTTAAATTGTCAACAATGTCTAACCTGATTAAGGTCTATAGTTCATCATAAAAAAAAAAAAAAAGATCATTTACTCAACCTCATGTTATTCCAAACCCATAAGACCTTGGTTAGGCTTCGAGACTTTTTTTTTTTTTAATGAAACATGAGCGTTTCTGTCTCGGTCTCTCCTTTGAAAGTTCAGGCATGCAAGCTTGAATTTATTCGTTTTTTTGAAGCAATTGCATCTCATCACAAAACTTGAATCTTATGGATTAATTTTACATTGACCTTTCTGGACCTTTGAATTAGTTTGTGTTTGAAGAACATGAGGGTGAGTAAATTTACATTTTTTGGCTGAACTATCCCCTATTACCAGCAAGATTTCCTCGATCATCCAGCATCACATGGGGGAAAAAACCATGCTGTTTGACCAGCAACAAACCGCACTAATCTACATAAACCAACCTGAACCAGAATGAAAATTCCTTTGTGTGTACCCTGGTTTTTTCAGCAGGGAGTGGCTGCTAAGTAGTGAAGTAGTGTAGACTGCTGTCTGAACATGCACAACCTCCCTTACCAGTGCATCCTCTCGCAGGTCCGTAGCCTCTTTCAGAGGTCCGCTGGCTGGGCGGAAAGCGTCATCCAGCACTTTGATTCCCGTGTTACGCAGAGTGACATACTCTCGTCCCCGTCGTACTCCTCTCCTGACAGACAGACCCCGTCTCTGGGCCTTTCCCCCACCTCTGCGGTTAGTGATGGCGATGTGTACAAACAGGCTGGCGTGGGGCAAAGGGTCTCCAGCGAGGCCCAGCAGGGGCACATTGCGGTAACCAGGCTGTAGACACTCAAAAGCGATGGTGTACTGGCCAATGAAGTCGTCACCTATGTAATCATCATCCAGAACTACGAATCGCAGCAGGGCTAGTTCAGGCATGTTCACCTGAAAAGAGAAAACAGTGAATGTATTTTGTTGGCCTCTTCAGGTGTGCAACATTTTACAGATGCAGCTGAAAAGAGAATTAAATATCTAGGGTGTGTAAACAGACACTTAACACATGGGCGGACATTCTGAAATATGAAGCATGCAAACTTGAGTGCAGACCACTGAGCCAAACGTGCCACTGTAACGTTGCAAAATATGGTAGTTAAAAGATCATTTGCATAAAGCGCATTCCCACAGTCTCATTTATTTAAATATGGAAATGTTTATCATGCACACACAATACCACCTGGACATCTGGCTATGTAGGACAAACACACACATTAATAAATAAGGATACAATTTAACAAAATCATAGGCCTACATCTTGCACAACATGAATAACTGCGGGACTGTTACAGGCTGAAACAACTTACAAAAATGATTGTGTAACCATTGTTAGAGGTTCACATAACGATAAGTATACTCGCATAGTAACAAATACATTGAAAATAACAGGAAGTCTGTATTTCACTGCATCCTTTGTGTCAAAAAACAGGAACAATGGTACTTCAGAGTACTATTACTGAAATTACTAATTTGCACATCTCCAAAAGAAAATGTATCATTATCGAGGTGTGCGTGTAAGCATATTCATGATATGTAGATGTATGCATACACACACACACACACACACAAAACAAGTGAGATGCAAAAAGAGTTATGTCACACTGAATATGCATATTCATACCAAGAAAAGGAAAAACAGAAAACCTGGCAGGAAAACACAGACAACAAAGATAAAACGCCTCAGCTGGCAGCAGACACCCACACAGACGCCTGGACACAACTCATGCAAGAGAAAATAGTTCAAGACAGGTATGCAGCATCTCAGAGAGAACCTGCTTCATGCTTCTGTACATGGGCAATTTTAATGAACTGATGAACTGAACCGTGATATTACATTGTTTTTGCACAAGGCTGTAATAAAGAGTACCAATTAAGTATTGTAAACATAATGGTACATTAATAATTACAGTTCAGAAAGGACTGTACACATTTCTAGGTATGACAAATACATATATTCTCCACAGAGACATTATATAAAGACCGTTATATAAAGTTATAGAGTGAATCTCAACTGCAGAATTGCTAGCCTCTTTCCAAAAGGCAAGAGTATTAATATATTATCACCCAACTATTGAGCATGAAGTTATTAAAATGGTATCAAACAACATCAAGGTTTTCTGTAAAGCTGCTTTGATGCAATGTGAATTGTGAAAAGTGATACACAGATAAGTATGATTTGACTTGACATTGAGACTGGCATCATTATGGGTACAGAGCTCTCAGTTACTTATCTGTTTAATGAAAAAGGCCACAGGAAGAGATGTAAAAGCATTCTATCAGATCTCACCAGGGGATGCGCATTTGTTCCTCTGGGTTTGTGTGTGCGCGTTTGTTAGCGAGACTCTGATAGGTATACCACTCCCCTGACTTATAATTGTATGACGTCCTTGAGCTCCAAGCAACAAGAGACAAACAAATGCAAACAACAAGAGGCACAATCCCCCAGGACAGAATAAGTGTGTGCGTGAGAGATACATTTGTGATTTCACTGGATCCTTCTCAAAACCTCCTCTTCAAATAACCATATGGCACAGTATTTGGATTAAATCACAATAGCAGGGATTTAAATTTATAAGAACTAAGGACAATTCTCACCAACAATTTTTATCACTATCTACTTGCAAATACAATGTGTGTATGATGTAGAAAGCATCCAAAAGGCACATATCTTCCTTTATACTAAACATGGACGTACAGTGTCTACAGATTTGTATCGGAAGGCAGTTGTTTTGTAGTCAGTGGTGCAGTGCATTTTACAAGTCTAAACATGACCAATGAAAAACTGTTTAGGGTAAATAGACAATAAACAGTGATGTATTTATATAATGCATATTACTGTTAAAGGCATCATTGTCCTATTCTAATAAAGAATATTTTAAAGCCTCTGATTTATGAGTATGAAATACAAGGCGTATGGAGCTTTGTTAGAATGTATACTTACAAATTTTGTAGCAAACAATATTTTCAGAGTGGCATAAAAAACTAACAGTTCTGGTTTGTGTATGCATAGCTTTGACAAGGATTTTTAATATAACCATAAAGGGACAACATGCAAGCCCATTGCTTTTTTATGAATAACAGCACTACCGATAGATTCTAGTTCAATGAAAAATCCATGACAATAATGTGTTTATTGATTGCTTGATCATCTCTCTACTTGTTAAGAGAAAATTGTATCCTTGACAAAAAACATTTTTTTGCAATTTCCTCAAACATACTGTAATATGTCAGATGAACCTTGTAAAAAATGTATTGATTGGTCTCAGCAGTCTTGCTACACATCCAGAATGCTGCATGTTTGCGTCTTCATTGCACTGAAAATCACAGGTAAATAAATCTTTCACCTGCATCAAGAAACTCTTCATTTGCATTTAAAGCTCTCTAAATTTGGTATGCAACTGTAATTAGGCCTTGCTAAAAGAAAGGTCACATCACTGAAAAAAAAAGGCTGGAAGAAACTGGCAGACACTTATAAAGCAGTGTAATGAGGTATCTAGACTGTAGGTTTGAACTACAATCCAGGGCAAGAGCATTAGTGTTAGCAGGCCATTAAGTTTTGATGTAGATCTTCCCTAATTACAGATCTAAGAAGAGTTGTGTTGGGTTGCACACTCTTGCGTCATCCCAGTGCATCCATGAGGACAGACTGCATTTATTAACCTCATTCTGGTTGTTGATCACAGGTCAGTACTCTATACATTCATGTTATTTATGTATGTGACATTTCTGTTATAGTATCCCACACACACTAAAAAATTACAGCAAATGGAGTAACAACTGAGAGCTAACCTTTTATAAACCCACTGCATTCTATTAGGATATGTTTATGTCTAACTACATCGAGAGAAAATCAGTGTCTACAAAAAAAAAAACACATTCAAACAAATCTCAGATTCTGTCTTGAATCAGTGCTAAGAGCAGAATTAGCTTTCAGCCGTTTTGTTGTCCTCTGAAATCTATGCAAATTCCAAGCAGCGCCAATAATATTTTTGTGACAGAAACACAGTCCTCTCAGTAGCGTTTTCACCTAATGGTAGCAAAAAACAACAGAATTTATAACCACCTTGTCATCATTACAGTTTAAGGGAAGTCAATGAGTATATGTTTTAAGATGATGGGGCATCAGTTGGTACGGTGTTCATATTGCATGCAGCAGGTAATCAGTGTGAGACATGGCTCAGTTGCTGCTTCATGGACTGCAGCATTCTGATTAAGACACATGAGAATGGACACTGCCCTTAAGACTGACACACACAGAGAAGCTCAGAATAACCTTAGCCACACCACAAAACACTGGGTAAAAAACCCACAGGCAAGGTGTCATATAAAACGTCTCATGTCTCAAAGTTCTATCTCAGAAAAACTACAGACCAGAAGTCAATAATTTACAGTATGGGATTTGATTTGATTTGACTTCTGTTCTTATATATATGCAGAATTAATGGTTCGCAAAGAGCATGATTGACAGGTCATCTGACCAATCATAATGCTAAATTAGCAACCTTGTCTGACAGATATGGCGGTAAAATAACAATATATAACAGTAAATTTTATATCTATTAGATCGATAACCAAAACAGTGATTTTATAATTGTTAAAAAAAAAATTAGCTAGAAAACGTTTTGTTTTGATCATTTGTTTTGTGTGTGTAAATTCAATGTTCATTCATTTTTATCATGTTTTTTTTATAAATGGCTACAGTAATGGCTATTTCACAACTAATTTAAAAGTTTCATGCAACTGCCACTAGGGGGCAAACTGCAAAATATATATGCAAATATCAGATATATGGTAGAAAGGGCGGCTTTAGTTTCAGTATTAATGTGTAAAGTGTTTCAACATCACATATGAAATAAATTAGATTTGTATTCATGATGTTCTCGCTCTCTCACCTGGAACTCAAAGGTCTCGTCAAACAGTGGGTCGTCCTGGTTCTGGGCAGCAGTGCGAGTTCTCTGCTCTGTGCAGTCAGCAGGCACTCCGTGCAGCTCCAGCACCACATATGGGTCAATGACCTCACCTTTGGCACCAGAGCCTTGTGGCTTGGGTAGACTATGAGCACTAATGACCTTCACCCTGAGTGTTTGTGGCGGTACACCAGGCACGCAGCCTTGTGACTGGGCACTAAAGTAGGAAACTTCTTCTCGCATGACTGCTGGACGGAGAACATACCCACACCCACCGTTCTGCATAAAACGGCCACGGGTCAAGTCTAGCATAGCACCTGGTGTCTGCTGGTTAAGTGCCACCAGTTGCACACCTCCTTTCCAGTAGCCTTGTGGGTTTGGGTTGCTAGAGTCTAGCCTTACAGAGCTGGGCCGCACACGGGTTAGATTGCGCTTGGTAAAGTTCACCAGCTCCTCTGGGCTCTCACTGGCCAGCCGTCCTGCCTCTCCTTCCCCAAGAGAGCACAGGGTCCAGTAAGGGGGGTCAAGAGTCATAGGTGTACCTGGTGTAGAGGGAGTAGAGGGCGGGGAATGTTGCTGGGATGGCTGTGCGCTAGTCCGGTGAGCATAAAAGTTGCGACTTCCAGTACGAGCAACTGCAATGAGATCAGACAATTCACGCCTCAAGCGGAGGCGCCTTGGCTGTGGGGGCGGGGGGACAACAAGGACAACCCCCAGTTCCTCTTCCCCAGGGATAGTCATCCTTCTCCCAGCCAGAGGGCCACCACCACCAATCTCCTCATCCTCCTCAGATACCTCTCCTTCAGAACCTTCCTCTTCGGGGGGTAGCTTCTTTCCGACAATAAGTACCTTTCCCTTCAGCTGCTCTGGAGAGGGCAAAGTGGTTGCACGACCTCCCAAACTGACAGGCAGAGATTCAGGGGTATAAAGCTTGGGTCCAAAAACCTTTTTTAGGTGTTGTGCAAGAGTACGCTGCTGGGAAGGTGAGCAACGCTGGCACAGATACAGCAGCAGAGGATACTGGGAGGTGAGAAAAGCATACTTGTTGACTACTTCCAGGGCACTGCGCAGAGTAACAGAACCATGATGGTGATGGTGGTGGTGATGATGGTGGTGGTGATGATGTTTTCCATCTGTACCATGGTCTACACCCAATAGTGGCTCCCCTTCTGGCCCATCAGTAACCCCAAGCTCCAGACACCGACAGCCAGCCTGCAGGGCTCGAATGAGACCACCAAGATCAGCTCGGCCATGCACTTGGTCATCCAGTAGGTAGGAGCGATAGGAGGCACTGATGAAATAATGAGATAGGGGCATCTTCATGTCCTGACACACATTCTGGTGCTCAGGGTCTAATAACTGGCACTCAACTGACTGCAGGTAGCGGGTAAAGCCATCCAAGCCCAGTAGACCTCTTTCACGCCCAGCTGTAGAGGGCTCAAAGCGGCGAAGAAGCTCTAAGCAGCCCTCAGTGGTGGCCAATGATAGACCTTGCTCAGTCTCTAGGAAAAGACGCAGGTCTTGGGTGTCAAGGCACTCTCGGTCTTTTGAGAGTTGCACTAGCAAGAAATAGACATCAGGTCGCGTGCACAACTCACAGAAGGCCTCCTGGAATTCTTCCAGCGTAACATGAGAGGTTAGCTTCTCTTTGCTTCGCTGAATCTCCTTAAAGCGTAATCGTACCTGATGAAAAGAAAAAAGAAAATTGTATTAACATTTTTAATACACACATTTCTGTTGGCAGCACTTTTATAGATAACAATTTGAGCTAGAAACCCAAATCTTGTTATTTTAAAGCATGATTAGAAGAGGCTTAATATACAAACTATTATCATTCTGCTATTGGCCAAGGCACTTGCTCCTGGGGGAATACCTTGCTTTAAATATTAAATTATCTACTAAATGATAAACAAAAGAAAATAAGGACTACTGTCAGGTGACAGTTGGTTATTGATGACCAAGGCCTGGAGAGTTCTGCAGTCTACTGCAATAATCATCTGTTTATAAATGTAAGCCTGTCTCATCAGTCTTTTAGGATTTGTTTCTTGAATAAGAAATGCTGGGGGGTAATATTCTTCCTTGAAAAGAACTTTAGAACTTAATGAGCAATCATAGTAAAAAACTATTACATAAACCAGAGGCAAATCAAATAAGCAGCTTGCGGCAGGTAGTGATTTGAATCTTGAGAGACAAAATGTCACAAGTCATACGAATTCAAGGACAGCAGCACTACACAGGGCCTAGATCTTGTCCTGCTTTTTTCAAGATTAGGATACAGCCAGGAGCAAAGTGAGTCATGCCTATACAGTTAGCTCTTCAATGCTTGCCCTTTTTGCCTTTGCATGTCTCTTTAGACACATGAAGCAGATGCCTCACACCCGCTGTCACAAAGACTTGGAGACTTGGCCCTGTGGCTTCTGTCTGTCCTCGTCTTGTCCCCAGCTGTCCAGTCCACATGCAAACACACATGCATGAAACTACTGTCACAGCCGCCAAATTAAAAACCAAACATTGCTGTGTGCCTCAGCAGTGCTGGTTATCAAGTCAAGCTATGTAATGATACAGAGAGACCAGCTCAGGAACAACAATCTTATAGCCTGTTTATATATTTTTGGCTCTTTTAGTGTTTGTTTTTCATTTGTTACTGCTCTAGGACAGTAGTATTATTCTTATTTTATGAGTCCTAAATAAAAAAATGCCTCAGTATATGCATTCATGATTGCTTTCAATTTGGGGAGTCAGACATTCAGTATTCTTTGGCTTTTTCTAAACCCATTTACTCATGAAATGCAAGATTTTCAATAAATTGAATTATAAAAGAATGTCCTACCTTTGCTTCCCTAATGCCAGGGCAGAGTTTACAGATGGTGGCCACTGCTGTGTCCTCAGACACAATGCCGTGTCCATCTTCATCAACGAGAGCAAACTCTGCCGCCAACCAGTTCCGCCTCATCTTGTTCCCAATACTGCCTTCTCCCACCCCTCCATCCCCTCCACTCCCTCCACCAATGGAACCAGGATGAGACAACAGGTACCTCAACCCTGTCACCCAGATGTTGGCTACATCCGCAGAAAGTGCAACCAGGTCCAGGGACTGATACTCGTCACCGTGAATGATGGAGAAGGCTGCTTCTTCAGCAAGGTGCTCCGATGGACCATTGTGGAGAAAGGTCTCTGTGCTTTTCCCTGTGCGGACCTCACGAATAGCAGAGATATCAAGTCGAGCTCGGTCACCATCTTTCTTGGAGGGTTCCCAACGGAGGCAGGCCAGCTCTGGATCTAGAGTGTAGAATCTAGAGTAGATGCGCGAGTTGGGTCGCACCTTCTTTAGCTCGCAGCCACCCTGCATGAAGGCCAGGCAGTCTGCAGCACTGCTCACTTTCTTTTCAGATGGCATACTGCTGAAGGAAACAGTTTTCTTTCTCCCACCACTGACCTTGGCCACTGAAGGATCCTTAGAGAGAAAAACAAAAACAAAAAAAATTAAACACTTCGCGCACCACAAAAGAAGAAAATGTCTGTCATTCTACACAGTTCTGGTTTAGAAAAGCATCTTAGCAACAAAGCAAGAACAAATTGTCTCATCCATCACAGTGTTCAAGCATGTCTGTAGGTTTAAGTCTAAACACGACATGTTTCAACCTGAAATGGCTTTTATCATTCAGGCACATTTTAGATATTAATGGAGCTTCATGTCATGGAAGGAAGGTGCCCTTCCTTAGGCTATTCAGAATAAACAAACCACATCCTACATTACATAGGATTAGACCAGAAGCCCTGGACTATGTATTGTCTTTGTCAGAGATTTTTGCTATTCTTGATTCTGTATTAGCCGTTTTAAGTTATTGTAGTGTAGTTAATTTTACCTATAAAAACCTAAAAACAGTCATTTGTTTTTTTAGAGATTAAGAATGATGAAAATAGAGTAAGTTAAATTAATTTTAAGTAACAGAAAAAAGCAAAAACTAAATGATGACAGAACTGTCACATTGTCTGAACAACTGAAAAGAAAGATGATAAAAGGTTTATGTTTGCTTGGGATGGTGGTCTTGATGGTTTAAAAATATGTGCTTGCAGCACTGGCCTACAGTATCTATGTCCTAATACCTAAAAATGAATCCACAACAAAGCCTTCTAAAGGAAACACATTATGTCATTGCAGTAGTTAGAATGTGTAATCTGGGATTTCCACCCCAAGCCATTTGGCACTAATCAGACTGAGCAGAGTATCAGAGCATGAGCACTGAAGCTAATGAATGTCAGACATACCAAATATCTTTACACAATAAACACATGAATAATCCCATTGGAAAGACTTCAGTTTTACTGTATGTGCCTATAACTATTACTTTTCAAATCAATCAGACATGAAATTTATACCTGGCAGACAATAACCCAGGCAGAAGAAAATTGCACAGACTCTGTCCAGGCACCAGAGTATCATATATAAACCTGGGTGGTGAGCTTTTGTGGCCAGCAAGGAAATCCAAAGTAACCACTCAAACATCCTTATTAACCATCCACAACACACAGCATCATGTCATAGTGGAAGAACCACTGATGTTTTGTTCAAAAATCTAAATATGGCCCAATTTACCATGTCAGAATTGTGTTGTTGAAGGGTTGAAGGAATTTTCCATGAAAAAAAAAAAACACATTGGTACAGTAATTTTATCTCAGTATATAATTTACTTTTCTTCTTTTTTAACAGTGTAGTTTCACTTTCATATTCTGCATCTTTCTTTATTATCCCGCGTCACATATTTTTCAAAATCAAGGAAGAAATAAGCACTACTCTGAGCTTTCACAAAACACCACAATTCTGGCATTCCTCAGCCAAGCAAAACCCGGTTGACATTCTGACCAGAAAACCAGTGGATGAGGTCAGGTCAGAGAGTACAGTGCACAGCCACTGAGCACTCTGACATGTTCATTTGTCTTCGTTTGTCTGTTTTTATGCAGCTGGCAGAGCTGCCGTGCTTCTGGATCAGAACCTTCCTGACGAGTCGACAGCATGCCGCTGTGAATCCAGGTCAGCAGGTGTTTGAGCAGACTGGGTGATAGCGGAGCTGAAGCAATCTTAGTGAGCCATGCAGCACAGTGTGCAGTTTAACAGGCATAACCACGCAAAGCTAAAATGCAGCTTTAGTGGTTAGACACCCAAGGGCACCAGGAGAAAGGGGCAAAAAAGCAGGCTGCTCATCCATCCAACTATGCCACCTACCAATCAGGGCTCTGCAGGACACCATGATGACGAGTCAGCAAAGCTTTTAATGTATCGTTCTAGCCTAAAAGTGCATCTATCAGACTTAATCCCCCTAAGCGCACTTCATTTCGCTTTGTTTTTTGAAACCTAGATTGTTTTTTGTGTGTGTTTTTTCAACAAAGAATGGAGGGTCCATGAGTGAGGAAAGGAAAGGAATGTAAGAGTGGTAGCTAAGGGTGTGAAATATAGCAAGGATTGCAGAAAAAAGTTAATGAGATGTGGGGATGAGTGTAACAAAACACACACGCACAGCTGGAAAACCTAGAAGGCAGGTAAAACACACATTTTTCTTCCATAATATAAAATTACACAGACATTATAAGCAATTTTCCACCATCAGTCTGAGAGGGATAGCAGAAGTATCAAATACAGCAAGGGGGGAGCTGGGCGATGAAGTGTGGTTAAATTTAGATGTGCTCCCATCTCCACTTAATCAAGTGAAAAGAGGAAGAAAATGGAAGGGGAGCACATGCACTAGAAAGGTTGGTTGGACAGAGAAACTAAGGACAAGGAGAAGAAAATGAAAAGTGACAAGGAAAAGTAAAATAAGAACTAAAATGCATCTGTATGGCATTGGTGATGGTTCAAACTGAGGGAATAACCCTTGGTCTATTCCTACCAGAGCTGACTGGTTTTAATAACAATCTAGTCTCTGCCCTTTAAGAGGCATTTTCAAGCTCATCAGTGATTTGGCAGCTAAAACCCACAATGACATCAGCCTGCTTTACTCCCGAGTCCTCACTGAACCTTATCAATGCTGCCTGAGGCCAAACTCTTTCACACAGCACAGTGTTTACTACTGTTATCCGCTTACAGCCAATGCAAACACTCCGGACTGAAAGGAAGACAACAAAGCAAGTTCACAAATCAAAGGCTGTGCAAGAATATTTTATTCACAGATATCAATGAATGCAAGAGCATGCATCTTAGTTAAGAATGAGCAATAACTAGCAAACTAGCAGGATCTAGATTAGAAATTAAGCCTACTTTAGCAAGGATGCAAAAGTAAATATTTTTATAATGTGAAATTAAGCTTTGATGTAACATGAATAAATGACATTTTAAAACGTACTCGAACCTAAAACTGTTTTACGTTGCAAAATATTCACAATATTATTTGGACTACATTTTTGATCAAATAAATGCAGCCACTGTGAGCACAAAGGAAAAAAATCTAACCAACACCTAACATCTGAATGGTATACAGTAATATTTTGCTTTAATTATCATGTTAACAGCTGCTGTTAGACTGTTTATTAAAAGCTTTATGTAAATGTTGCACATTTGTATTCACATTTACAATAGTTTTATATATTCCTAGTTTTAGGCTAAACAAAGTGTAAAATCAAAATGGGCATGTTAAATTGGTATATGATAACAGAGCCTCCAAATACAGTATTTATGTATTTATTTATGTAGCTCTGAGCAATACTGGGCCAGCAAACAAAGAGCTAATCACAGGCAGTCTGTTGAGGAAATTCTACTGAGACTTGCATCGAGGAAAAATATTTCTATTAAATCACCAAGTAACAGTAGTAGTGTAACTTAATTGTACACTGACAAATAAATGGCTGTATTCTTTTCTTATTTATTTATTTTCAAAAACAATAAACCAAGCCACCCTACGCTACACAAACTAAAACTGCCATTAAGACGTTCTCAGTAACAGTATGACCGAGTGGATTGGTTAAAGGGATAATTCACCTGAGCAGAACTGTCTCAGATTTTTTGTGATTCATACAATCAGTGTAACTTGGGTCCTAGGTTTTTGTTTTTGTTTTTTTTAAAAAGAAAGTCGTGAGATTTGAAATGATGTGGGGGTGAGTAAATGTTTGGTTTTGTTTTTTAGGTATACTATCCAATTAAAGTTCACAAATCTGTCATTAATTACTCACAGTCATGTTGTTCCAAATATGTAAGACCTTTGTTTATCTTCAGAACACAAATTAAGATATTTTGGATGAAATCTGAGACCTCTGACCCTCCATGGGATGCTACCACGATCAAGACATAGAAACGTATATGACGTATGTGACGTGTGAGGAAAGCATTCAAGGCCTAATGGATAGGGAGTCAAACTTGTAACCTGAAAGTTGCGGGTTCGAGTCCCAGGTCCGGCAAGGATTGTAGGTGGGGGGAGTGAATAACCAGTGTTCTCTCTGTCATCAGTAATGACATAATTTATTCAACAATTCTAAGTTACCATCTTCCGCCATTTTGGAAAGTCCTTCGGAATGTAATTAGTGTTGTTTAAGCACAATAGAAAGCATGGACATCCTGAACGTAAACTATGCTTAATACGTTACTTACATTCTGGGCTACTCTCCAAAATGGCGAAAAACAGTATTATTTCATATATGCATGTTATCATTGTTTTTTATATATGTTATCATATGTTATTGTTTTCTTTGCGCACAAAAAGCATTCTCATTGCTTTCGAAAATTAGGGTTTGTAAGGGTGGTTTCCCTACAGTGGTTCAGGCTGTACGACTGCTGAATGACTAAAGAGACTAGAAATGTACGGTTTTATACTATCGTGCTGTTTATTACCACCCACTGCCACTTATACCAACAATGGAAGTAAGCACAGTTAGAATAGCTAAAAATGTGGGAGAGCATTGCTATTAAATGACTATGTTGTATTGCAATAGGTAGCACTTCAATATTCATTTTAAGTCAAGACTAGTTAGCACATAATTTACATTTTAAATTGAAATGGTTTAATAACAGTATTTTGTTATTGCTACAGTTGAATCGGTTCGAAAACGAATGAAAGATGGTAAAACATAAAACACAGACCCAGTATGAACCTCTGATGTCACATATGGACTAGTTTATCCTTTTTATCATTGTAAATCTTTGCTGTATATCTTACTTCTTATTCCAAAGATGAACAAAGGTCTAACGGTTTGGAAAGACACGTGGGTAAATAATTAATTTTTTTGGGTGAACTAACCCTTTAAACACACAGCATTTCTGTTCATCAGCTCATTAACAGAGTCCACTAACCCCACCCCATACCACTGACTTCATCAGCTGGAACAACACCTGGTGCTCCAGGCAAGCCTCGGAACAGCACTGCAATCCAGCTAATGATCCCAGCTCTGAGAAAGCAGTAGATTAGTGCTGCCGCGCCGCTCCCAACCCATGAGACCTGCAGGGTAATCCGTGCCGGATGGAGAGCCAGTGATTTAGCAGGGTTAGAGGGGAACGCTCATGGATTAACCGACAATGAGTTTAGCCGGCCGTCAATCCTACCGCCCAACTAATTGAAAATGCTGATGTGTGGGTCAAAATAGAATTATGTCAGGCAGAAATGTGAGGCAGAGCTGATCTCCTGACATTGAGCTTGTCTATAAACAGCTTGAAGGATGAAATGTGTTGTTAAAGCAAATATGAATACAGCAAAAAAGAGATTACCAAACACCTGTTCTACCCAGGAGAAAAAAACACACACAAATATACAGAAGAATAGAGAGAAGGCCGTGTATAAAGAATGGTGGTGGTGCATTAGGGATCAAATCAAATTAAACTACCCTTCACATTTCTAAGAGATATTGAGAAATAATTTAATAAAGGTACAGCAGAGTGTGAAAAATGTTCCAGTACAATCTGAATAACTTCTAATAACAGCTGGCAGCTATGGAGATTTCAATGCTCCAACTCATCATTTGGAAATTGTTTTATAATTAAATGTACACTCTAAAACTTAAACAGGACTTTAATATTATACACTCGCTAAACCTTCTATTATACCTGTCTGTCCTGGAAATAAGAAAGAGGTTTATTACAGCACTTCCTACACAGATGCATCATTACCCTACAGTTAATTATATCTAAACTGATATAGTTAATGTGTCACAAATATAACTTTACCAAATTTTCCTCTGACATCAGTACATTGATGATCTCTGCCTTATGATGACTACTTTGAAACATTTAGTTTCAATAGTCATTTCCAGGTTTTATTATCCAAATTGTTTATCTATTGAGCAGATGAGTTTTCTACCAGAAACTGTGGAAGTAGAGAAAAGCAGCTCACGATGATGGGCATGATTGCAAAGCACGGCTGGTCTCACATGATCAAGAGTAAAGCACTTGAAATAATTGCCGGCCATTTCCACAATCAAGCTCCTCTTATCACAGTTTTTCACGGCCTACATAGCCTACACAGTCATCAGCCTACGCTGCTTTACAGGTTCCATTCCGAAAACAATCAGTCCTCGGGCAGTCTTCAAAACTGCCCGAATGAGCAGAGAAAACCTCAGACACCACTTACTGAAATGTCTGCCAAGAGTGATTTTCAGGTTATTTGTTTCCTAAAAAGCCTCCTCAGCACTCACGCTAACTGTTTAGCCAAGCCAAAGGTTTTGAACTGTCAAACGGAGTCACAGGGATGTGCCAAATGCAAATTATAACCTTTAACCACCTATAGTTAGTTGTTAATAGTTCAATTATTTTGGTATGGTTGCAATACATAGGTCTATGGTCATATTTTTGTTGACATCAGAGATTCTATATCCAATCAAACTACAGTATATTAGTGCAGTCATCTGTCGCTAAGCACTAATACAATATTTGGCCCCTTGTCTTTTCCATCTGGTCAGTTGGTAAACCACACTTCTGCTGTTGTTTATGCATTTTCAAAATTGTCACTTGCAAAAATATAATTTATATAAATAGCTTATAGATGCTCATTTATATTCAAAAGTCTATTAAAGGTGCAGTGTGTAATATTTAGGAGGATTTATTGACAGAAATGCGATGCAATACATGCAACTATGTTTTCAGAGGTGTACAAAGAACTGCTGTGCTTAAATTAACTTAGAATGAGCTATTTATATCTACATATACTGTCGGCCTTACATGGAAGTCACTATCATGTTTGTATAGTAACCATTATAGGACAAACAGAGCGCGTTTTGTCACTATGTTGTTCAGGCGAATACAATACTGAGACAATAATGAACAAGCAACAATAATATTTTCAATAACATTGATTTATTGAATAATTAAGTACATATAACTCCTGAATTTACCTTTGTAAAGAAAGCTCATTGCTGTCATTGTCTATCTCCGCTGTCTCAGACTATGATATCTCAATCCTTGGCCACCGTAGCTGCTCTAAACGGAGGGGTGAGAGGGGAATGTTGCTGCTAAATGCAGCTAAAATTTACACAGTGCACCTTTAAAGGGACAGTTCACCCAAAAATTAAAATTTTTTGTTTATCTGCTGACCTCAAGATGTTGTGACGGTTATTATGAATGAAGCTGAGTGCAACTGGAGATTGTGGTTTATAAGAGGTGTTTTGTGTCTTAACACCTCAGTGTATCATCACGAGCCACAGGGTTTAATTTGGGGTGGGGGGTTGACTCACAGAGCTTTGGAACATTTGGTAGCCATTGACTTCCATTATATGACTGAGAGACTGCAACAGTTCAAGTTAAAAATCTATATTTGTGTTCTGCTGAAGAAATAATGTCACCTACATCTTGGATGCCCTGGGGGTAAGTGAAAAAAAAAAAAAAAAAAACATTTCTGGTTGAACTATCCCTTTAAGCACCTATTGAGGCCTCTCTGTTGCTTAGTAACATCAAACATCTTACAAATTGTGTAATTAATATATTACTTGGGAGAACAACAACAACATACATATCAGAGGGGAGTAAATGTATTGTATTTTTTGAACCAACCATCTAAAAAAATAAAAACACACACACAAGGATATGGATTCTTTTATATGGCCTTGTCCAGTTCATGTATAAACTTTTGATAAAATTTGTTCACCCTTCACGCCACTGAACTTGCTGTATCCCCTTGCTACCCTGCTTCAAAGAGCCTCAAAGACACGACTAGACCCTCCTGAGAGTCTTTACCCAGAGCAAGTGCAAGCTGAAAGCAGACTTATAAAAGGATAAAAGTGCTGTCATTCCCTATTAACAACTGCTGCTCCATTCCAAACTGGCATAAAGAGTCTGCCACAACATCCATGCTCTGTGAATCCCTGAACATCTGAATGGCTTTCCATGCAGTAAAACAAGAGAGGGAAAAAGCCGGATGCACACAACACAGCAGGAGGAACAGTACAAACAAGTTCCTGCATCTTTTACTAGTCACCCCTGTGGATTTAGACAGAGAACTAAAAAATTTTAATAATTGACTGTATGGAAAACTCAAATACTTTTCAGCCACAAGGCAGTTAAACAATTAAAAGCAAGACGGTTACTGTGACATAAAATGTTTAGCAGTACAAAAAGAACAGCTATTAGACTATATCTCTGCTGCCTAGCAACTCAAGGTGAAGGACATGCAACAGGATAATACATAAATAATGACTGCATTTTCTGCTGCATAACCTTGGTAGAAAATGCCTTCCAGGATAAATTCACAATTACCTGGGATGACATTGTTTGTAAGTGCACAAACCTGTCTTAGGAAGCAGCTGCAGTTTTAGCGGGCCGAAGAGCCCAAGGACTGTAAGATTTCTTCTTAGCATGTGGTTCAGTGACTAAGAAGCATTGCTCGGAGCGTCTCAAACCCCGAGGAGCTGTTCCTGGCTGTTAATTAGCAAAGCTTGTCCCAATCCCTCGTGTTAATTACAGCAGAGCAGACATGCTGGAAGAGGTTAGGCCATGCCTGGAGAACAGATCAACCCATGGATTTACACTTGTTTAGTTTTTCACCTTATTTCTAACATAAGTGCACGTACAGCCGTTCTTGACTAGAACACAAGAGGCTTCGGGTGTCATTCGGTTACAGTTATGTTTGGCTGAAAAGCCATTTGTTATGCTTCATACTGCAATCTGGTATTTATATTTTACTATCGCAATCATATGCACATTGGTTTGTAGGGAAAATATTTTACCATTTATTTATTTCACTTTGTTATTTTTAGTTATTCACCTATATCAGTTAATGAATCGGTAGTCTTGAAAACGGAAAAAAAGCTTCATGTCAAACGTCGTAATTTCAAAAAATGCACACTTACACTTTTTAATAATGAAATTAAATAAAAAATGAAATAAATTAAATTTGATGTTTATTTCTTGATTGACAGCACTACAGAAAATAAGTCCTAAAGTGGATGAAAATTAACCGTACTTGTAAAAAAAGGGAAAGTGATGTCTTAAAAACAATAATACTGTGAGCCCCATTTGACTGTGTGACTGTTTTTAATCAACTTACACGCAAATGTGGTAACACCTATTTCCTGTTTGATTTGTTTTTCTCCCCCCCAAATGTGCACAAAATGAAACGCTTGGCTGGAAGCAATCTTATGTCTGTTGAAAGTAAAGTGAGCGGATCCGGGCCATCACAGCATGCCAAACAAGGCAGTAAAGCAAGTGCAAAAGAGAAGCCAGGGGTTGGGAATGAGAGAGCAGAGAGGGGAGAATTAACTGTCTGGCTGGCACTTACTCATGCATAAGTAACACGCTTGGATCTATGAATTCAGCTGCGCATCATGACTGTGAGTGTGACATATAGTGAAAGCTACAGAAGTGAGTGTGAGCGAGGTAGAAGGGGAGTATGGAGGAAGATACATTTGTTCACGAAAATCTAAATGTGACACTCCAGGCTCCATCCATAACTACCAGCAATGTAAAAAGGCACTGAAAAACTGTTTGTTTGCTAATAATTTCATAGTGAATACAAAGAGGCTATCTTCAACCTTCACTATTATTTTATTTTTCCTATGGTTCTCTTAAATTGTGGAATATTACTAAAAAAGTATAATTAACAAGTGTGTGTACACTGCGTACATTTACTATGTATATATGAATACAAACACATGCAAGTATATATTTAAGAAAAAATATTTTTATATCTTAAAGATTTAAATACTAATGAATAATGAATTAATTATATATATAATAATTAATATATTAAATATATATACTTTCAAAATGTATACTGTATGTCTGTATTTATATAAAGATAATACATATACTTTTATTTTGGATTGTCATTAATCACGACTATTCGTTTGATAGCATTTTTTTTTTTTTTTTTATTGTGTTTAGCAAATAACTTTATTAATTCTCCCTTGTACTCCATGACTATATCTATACTTCACCTCTAGAATTTTTTCTTTAAAACTGATTTTCCCACTTCTTGAGGATCTCTATTTTGGGTCATCCTCTATTTTCAGAGAATCTGTTCTTTCTGTCTCTTTTTGAAAGCCACCCACACTGCTTGAGAGAAAACAACATAACACAAAACAAACAGAAGCTGTGATCTATAAAATGGCCTGTATGAACTTGTGGAGGTGTAAAGCATTTTAACCTGGCACACTGGTGTTTTCCCTCAAGGCCATACCTTCTTTTGTTTGGTGCAGTACCTCTCTTTACCTCTGACCTTTTAATACAGTTCATTCAATCCACTGGACACCTCAAACGGACTTTACCTCAGACTCAAGCTCATGCACAAAAAGAGACAGTCGAAAATGTATTTGAACATCCTGACTGGAGTAGTATGCCACTCAAAATACAACTTCCATAATCCATGAAAACCACAAGATCATACCCTGTCTAAACTGAACAGAATTTTGTAATGTCAGTGTGTGCATTTCATTTGTTTCAGCTCAGGATTGCAATCTGAGCAATTTAAATGCAAATACAAATATACATATGTAATTCTGTAAAATACCATTACATTCTAAAATTACTTCAACATATTTTGAAGACTCTGATTATTTTGGAAATCTATTTAATATCCAAAATTCAAGCACAAATGACATTTACTATTAACACTGATATTCATAAATGTTTTGTTTTGCTGCTTCAAATCTTATTAAAAACCCATGATACATTTCTCAGCATTTTTGGTTGAAAATTTGTAAAGTTAAAAAGAACCACATTTTATTGACAAATATTTTTGGCAGCAATGTAAAATGTCATTTTTTGGGGCTGTCAAATACAATTATTCATATGTATACTGCATGTACCAAACAACATCAACACATTTTCATTTTTCCTCATGATGAAGACACTAGTCCTTAACTGCCAAACTGCCAAAAAAAAAAAAAAAAGAAGGTTAAACATGTTAAATTAGCATGAAGTCATGATGCCAAAGATTAAACCTCATATTAAGCCTTAAGCCAACCATAAGCTAAAGTAAAGAAAGGAAAGGCCACTGGAGACAGGCAGATAAAAAAAGAGAGAATTAGATGTACAAGGACACTTAAAATGCAACTTGAAAGCCACACAGAAAGGTCATTCAATAAAGGACCCTGGACCCCAATGAGCACAGTATCTCCTGTGGGACAGAGAGCTCTCAGGCATCATAATTGATCTTTTGCTTATTCGTAAACAAAGGGGGAAAAAATAACACTGAGCAATAAACAGTCCAGGGGGAAGAGGGTAATCACAAAGAAAGGATTCAAGCAACATGAAAGAGATGCAGAGAGAAAGAGCAAGAGATCTAGAGAGCAAACCTTGCCAAAAGAAAAAGAGGAGATGGCCTTGGAAAAAGGAACAAGACATGAAGTCCAGTGGGAGATCGTAGCTGAAGTATTAAAAGCACTATGCAAATAGCAAACGGCCGCATTGTGTTAATACAGTTATATACATACTGTGCATCAAAACATTGTTATATCACAGCCCTGTGTGTGTGTGTGTGTGAAAGTCAATGTGTACTTTAGCTGGGCACACACTGTGTATTTCTTTCTGCCTGTGTGTTTGGAAACGTCTGGCCACTGGCAGCTGTGTGTGAATGGCCGGGTGCCAGCATGAACTGGGGCAGCCCAGAGGGGGGGGGCACGTTAAAGTACTGTGGGCCTCAGCTGAGCTGGGCCACGGAGGGGGGTGACATTTGAAAGGGTTAAATGCTAACAAGAGAGCCAGGATGGTAAACTGTGCTTCTAGTGGAGCCAAGTTTGACTAAAAAGGCCAAGGAACACTAGAAGAAAATAGAATTAAAGGGACAGTTCATACAAAACACAAATTCTGTGATTAATTACTCAAACTGATGTCATTCCAAATAATTAACCTTTGTTTAACCCGTCAACACAAATTAGGATTTTTTGGATGAAACTGGAGAGCTTTCTGACCCTACATTGACAGCAACGCAACTGATGTTTGAAGCCATGAGAATACTTTGTGTGTGCAAATAAAACAAAAATAATACCTTTATTCAACAAATGTAATAAAAAATATCTTAATTTGTGTTCAGATGATGAAAGGTCTTACAGGTTTAGAATGACATGATGTGAGTAAATGACAGAATTTGACATTTTTACTTTTTACATTTGACATTTTTACATTTGACACTTAATGTGTTGTAGAACGTTCCAAAAAAAAAAAATTTCCATTGGGGTTTCAGAATAAATTGTACAGACAAAATATCTTCCTACATAATGGTTAGCTAAAAAACCTCAAA
This sequence comes from Puntigrus tetrazona, assembly GCF_018831695.1. Classification (NCBI taxonomy): domain Eukaryota; kingdom Metazoa; phylum Chordata; class Actinopteri; order Cypriniformes; family Cyprinidae; genus Puntigrus; species Puntigrus tetrazona. The sequence continues at coordinate 15,759,224 of NC_056707.1, read as the reverse complement.
CTTATTGATAGGTCGTGTGTTATTAAAATGCAAAGTTTTGCTTAATATTTGGTTAAAAATAAATTGCATAACTGCAAACCACGACCTGGGGGTGTTACCAAGATGGCTGCTGAGTGACTCTTTATAAAAATGACTTTGGTTATAAAAGATCAAGAGAAAGGACAAAAGAGAGAAAGAGGAGTTGCCCTGTTGTGATTGATAAGCAAATATACAAAGGCATAAACATAACAAAAAAAGAACTGGAGCAGGGAGGGGAAGGGCAGAGATTATGACTGATGTCATTATTTTCCAGCTTTGGCGAGCATCAAGATGAAAATTGAGGGCAGAAAGATTGCCAAAGGGAAGAGGTCAGCAGAGCATGCATGGTTCAGAGAAACAATCATCATCAGGGCAATGCAAAAGGACATGGCAGTGTGTTGAAATATGCACTACGCGCTCAAACATACCCGTGATTTCATCAGATGGATTCTAATTCAGACTACAGGCAGTTTCGGTCCTGTAAAGGTTTATAAAACAAACCCAAAAACACATTTTACATTCTCACTAGATGAATTTGTCCACCGAGGGTTTATATATATTTATATATATTTAAACTTGCTGACCCCAAACTTGCGGCACAGAAGTAGCCAAAGTAAAAAGAGATTGCCAATATTCATCTTGACTGACTGAGTCCATTGATCTAAAACAAATGAGCTTCAATGCAAAAACAAGTTAATTAACCATGTAACTGAGAAATCGATCTAATCTTCTACAGAAGATAAAACAGAGAAAGCGCAATGGATTATCTACATGATTAAGTTAGTATACAACAAATACCCAAACCTTTTAAGACACAGTGCAGATGTGAATTCAACATACTTCGCTGTATATATTGCAAATCTTGAAACAGTCTATACTAAAAACGGGTTATGTTGTTGAGGTTGCTGCATGTATTCTATCGATCAGTAGGAACAAAGCAAGTGAAGGGTGAGGGAAACTCTGTGGATGAGTACTGAAGAACATGAGGGTGGAATATCCAGGGCTATGTATAGAGGAGTGTGTGAGTGGGACGGAAGCAGATATCTCTGCTGCTCAATATAGCACATGCATGCAGGTCCATGGTGGATGTTGAATAGCACTGCTGCAAGGTAGGACTGAAGAGATGAAGAGCGTCAGAGAGCAGTGGTACCCAGCTGTGAAGCTCAAACCTATGCTTTCTGACAGAGCATACAGATGTATTGAGATATAACCTCGCACACACAGACAAACACCAATGTTGGGAAGGCTACTGAGATAATAGCTTGAAAACACTAGTCACGAGGTAGTTGTAAAGTCGCTATACACACACACACATACACACACACACAGGTTTGAAGACAGACTTTGTAGTGAATTGATTAAAAGTGACAGTAAAGTCATTCATAATAAGCACAAAAGATTTCTAAACTCAGCATAAAAAGAATCATCCTCTTGTCAGGATACTGTAAGCAAAGATAATTTTAAAAAAATTCAAATAAGCTTAATAGACCATTTTACAAAGGATGTTTCATGTTTTTTTTTCAACAAACCATAAAAGATAAATTAAGAAAATAAAATAATAATAATAAATGTTGAGCACCATATCTCCACCATAAGAATAAGATAAATTAACATTTTAGATTTTAACAATTTTAGATAGTAGTTTATAATAGTACTGCTTTACTGTAATTTTTTGTCAAAAAAAGTTGTGCCTCTGAACATCAAAGATTTTTCTAAAACCAGTAATATATTTACACGGTGAAACAATTATTAAATTATGGCCAAGAAGAAAATTAGTCAGACTTCTCAAAGTTAAATTTAAGGGAGGACAGTTCAGGACACTCAATTACTGACTCAGCTCAGTCAGCTGAAAGAATTCAACAGTGATGTAGCATTTTGTCACGCCACAATGCTACTTGTTGTCAAAAGTAGCTCGCTATTGTAAAAGCGCAACTATTTTTAGCAGCTGAGACAAGCTACTGAAAAATGTAGTTAGCATCATTGCTACTTTTAGGTAGCAACTCCCCAACACTATACAGATGTATTCTGGGAACTGGAGGGTGTGTGGGGGCACTGGGGCAGAAAGTCAGGATGGTGGAAGGAGCCAACACACAAACGAAAGCAAAAGCATTTGTCTGGCCCCCTTTGGGAAAAAAAAAACAAAACAAAACAAAAAAAAACCTCTTACATAATATAATCTGCTTATGCAACATACGAGAGCCACAGCATCCTTCCCCGCCCTGCGCTCCTGTTCTCTCTGCCTTGCTCTCCTCTGAGAGATGACCTCCTCTGCACACGTCATTCAATCTCACAAATACACAAACAAATGAATGACAGAACAGCTCCAGGGGGCCGTCAGAGACAAACATATACAGACGCTGATAGACTATTCAATTCTCACACACCAGCCATCACGTAGTCAAACTCACATGTAAACAAAGTGGTTTAATACACAACCATGTACAAATGTTTTATTAAGGCCCCCCCAGTGAACCATAACAAAATCATGTTTATTAAATGATTCTAATTTGAGTCCCGGGAAGCTCGATTCATTCTAGTGAATCAGTTCATTCCAAATGGTTCATTCTGAAGAACTGGAAAGTCCATTTAATTCTAGTGAATCAGTTTGGATGAATCATGTAACATTAAAAAAAAGCAATCGCCTGTATATATATATATATATATAATGTTTTTCCCCATTATTTATTAACATTTAAAAAACTACCATGGCATTTTTAATGTATTGTGAAAGTTGATTTCACGAACAAGCGTCCAAAAGAAATGCACATACACCAATACAGTTTAGTAATTAAACACTGTGCTATTTGCTAAAATGACCCATTTTAACAGATGAGGGGTAATGCTACCAAAATAGGAATATGCTTTTTCACGCCTACATGCTGTGAAAGCACTGAAATCCTCTAACTCTTTTTTTTCACACACGCATATAAAGCCCAATGTTTAGCTGAGGGCCAAAGCCAGATGTGTATCTACAGTATGAGTGTGTGTTTATGGGAGCAGTGCTCATAGATCGACGTGGGAACAGGGCAGAGGGAGACACACTGCATCGAGTTCCCACACTGTGTCAACTAAACTACGGTAACCCGGATGGCTCTACAAACCCGCACAGACCATGTGCTTCTGGGCAGGCTGCACAAGCCCCGTGCAAAATGTCAACATCATGTCAAA